>NC_059220.1:10520515-10755515 GCF_020615455.1 Coregonus clupeaformis | reverse complement strand
ACTCTATCTGAGAAGTAGTTGGTGAACCAGGCGAGGCAGTCATTTGAGAAACCAAGGCTATTTAGTCTGCCAAAAAGAATGCGGTGATTGACAGAGTCGAAAGCCTTGGCCAGGTCGATGAAGACAGCTGCACAGTACTGTCTTTTATCGATCGCGGTTATAATATCGTTTAGGACCTTTAGCGTGGCTGAGGTGCACCCATGACCAGCTCAGAAACCAGATTGCATAGCGGAGAAGGGACGGTGGGATTCGAAATGGACAGTAATCTGTTTGTTAACTTTACTTTAAGACATGAAGGTCAGTCAATACAGAACATTTCAAGAACTTTTAAAGTTTATTCAAGTGCAGTCGCAAAAAACATCAAGTGCTATGATGAAACTGGCTCTCATGAGGACCGCCAAAGGAATGGAAGACCCAGAGTTACCTCCACTGCAGAGGATAAGTTAATTAGGTTTACCAGCCTCATAAATTGCTTCCCAAAAACATGCTTCACAGAGTTCAAGTAACAGACACATCCCAACATCAACTGTTCAGAGGAGACTGTGTGAATCAGGCCATGGTTGAATTGCTGCAAAGAAACCACTACTAAAGGACACCAATAAGAAGAAGAGACTTGCTTGGGCCAAGAAAGACGAGCAATGGACATTAGACCGGTGGAAATGTGTCCTTTGGTCTGGAGTCCAAATGTGAGATTTTTGGTTCCAACCGCCATGTCTTTGTGAGACGCGGTGTGGGTGAACGGATGATCTCCGCATGTGTATTTCACACCGTAAAGCATGGAGGAGGAGGTGCTATGGTGTAGGGGTGCTTTGCTGTTGACACTGGCTATGATTTATTTAGAATTCACTTAACCAGCATGGCTACCACAGCATTCTGCAGCGATACGCCATCCCGTCTGGTTTGGGCTTAGTGGGACTATCATTTGTTTTTCAACAGGACAATGACCCAACACACCTCCAGGCTGTGTAAGGGCTATTTTACCAAGAAGGAGAGTGATGGAGTACTGCATCAGATGACCTGGCGTCCACAATCCCCAAACCTCAACCAAATTTAGATGGTTTGGGATGAGTCGGATCGCAGAGTGAAGGAAAAGCAGCCAACAAGTGCTCAGAATATGTGGGAACTCCTTCAAGACTGTTGGAAAAGCATTCTAGGTGAAGCTGGTTGAGAGAATGCCAAGAGTGTGCAAAGCTGTTATCAAGGCAAAGGGTTGCTATTTGAAGAATCTCAAATTTAAAATATATTTTGATTTGTTTAACACTTTTTCGGTTACTACATGATTCCATATGTGTTATTTCATAGTTTTGATGTCTTCACTATTATTCTACAATGTAGAAAATAGTAAAAATAAAGAAAAACCCTGGAATGAGTAGGTGTGTCCAAACTTTTGACTGGTACTGTAAATAACAACTATACAGTCAGTGTCCTATATTCGTCTGAGTCTCCTCTGACATAACTGTACTCTACTGTACTGTACAGCACTACCCCCGCCCACCACCTTCTCTCTTTCCCCCAATGAATCACACCCCCCTACAGGCAGTCAGTTGGCCAGCAGGGGGGTCAGAACCCCCCCTCACCCTACTCACCCTCCAGTCACTCCCAGCTACAGCTACCATTGTACTGTACTGTACTGGAGTCTTTGATCATCGAGGGGTGCACTCCTCCTCCTCCTCCCCCTCCTCCTCCTCCTCTCTTCTTCTCGTCTTTTACCTTGTGTTTTTCAGATTGAGCCTTGACCTTCCACTCACCACTGCAGAGAGGAGAAAAGGAGAGAAAGAAAGGAAATGAATGAAACTATAATAAATTGTAGTGAGGGAGGGCGAAAGAGAGAGAGAGATGAAGGGAGGGAGAGGGGGTGAGGGCTGTTGTCATACCCTAACCCCATGTACTGTAGCCCCATTGAGGTGTTGTGAATATCGGGGGGTCACACCCTAACCCCATGCAGCCATGATCCGGCAGAGCAGGCTGACAGGTCTTTAGTAGATGTCTGGGACTGGAATGATCATTCTGTTGTCCCAGTGCCCTACCACCCCAGTACCCTACCACCCCAGTACCCCACTACCCACCTTCTCTGAACAGAGCTTTGGAATAAAAATCAAATCAAATCAAATGTTATTTGCCACATGCGCCGAATACAACAGGTGTAGACATTACAGTGAAATGCTTACTTACAAGCCCTTAACCAACAATGCATTTTAAAAAGCAAATAACTAAAGAGCAGCAGTAAAATAAAATAACAGTAGGGAGGCTATATACAGGGGGGTACCGGTGCAGAGTCAATGTGCGGGGGCACCGGCTAGTCGAGGTAATTGAGGTAATATGTACATGTGGGTAGAGTTAAAGTGACAATGCATAAATAATAGACAGAGTAGCAGCAGCGTAAAAGAGGGGGGTAGTGGTGGGGGGTCAGTGCAAATAGTCTGGGTAGCCATGATTAGCTGTTCAGGAGTCTTATGGCTTGGGGGTAGACACTGTTGAGAAGCCTTTTTGGACCTAGACTTTGCGCTCCGATACCGCTTGTCGTGCGGCAGCAGAGAGAACAGTCTATGACTAGGGTGGCTGGAGTCTTTGACAATTTTGAGGGCCTTCCTCTGACACCGTCTGGTATAGAGGTCCTGGATGGCAGGAAGCTTGGCCCCAGTGATGTACTGGGCCGTACGCACTACCCTCTGTAGTGCCTTGCGGTTGGAGGTCGAGCAGTTGCCATACCAGGTGGTGATGCAACCAGTCAGGATGCTCTCGAATGGTGCAGCTGTATAACTTTTTGAGGATCTGAGGACCCATGCCAAATCTTTTCAGTCTCCTGAGGGGGAATAGGCTTTGTCGTGCCCTCTTCACGACTGTCTTGGTGTGTTTGGACCATGATAGTTCGTTGGTGATGTGGACACCAAGGAACTTGAAGCTCTCAACCTGTTCCACTACAGCCCCATCAATGAGAATGGGAGCGTGCTCAGTCCTCTTTTTTTTCCTGTAGTCCACAATCATCTCCTTTGTCTTGGTCACGTTGAGGGAGAGGTTGTTATCCTGGCACCACACGGCCAGGTCTCGGACCTCCTCCCTATAGGCTGTCTCATCGTTGTCAGTGATCAGGCCTACCACTGTTGTGTCGTCAGCAAACTTAATGATGGTGTTGGAGTCGTGCCTGGCCATGCAGTCATGGGTGAACAGGGAGTACAGGAGGGGACTGAGCACGCACCCCTGAGGGGCCCCCGTGTTGAGGATCAGTGTGGCAGATGTGTTGTTACCTACCCTTACCACCTGGGGGCGGCCCGTCAGGAAGTCCAGGATCCAGTTGCAGAGGGAGGTGTTTAGTCCCAGGATCTTTAGCTTAGTGATGAGCTTTGAGGGCACTATGTTGTTGAACGCTGAGTTGTAGTCAATGAACAGCATTCTCACATAGGTGTTCCTCTTGTCCAGGTGGGAAAGGGCAGTGTGGAATGCAATAGAGATTGCGTCATTTGTGGATCTGTTGGGGCGGTATGCAAATTGGAGTGGGTCTAGGGTTTCTGGGATAATGGTGTTGATGTGAGCCATGACCAGCCTTTCAAAGCACTTAATGGCTACAGACGTGACTGCTACGGGTCAGTAGTCATTTAGGCAGGTTATCTTAGTGTCCTTGGGCACAGGGACTACGGTGGTCTACTTGAAACATGTTGGTATTACAGACTCAGTCAGAGACATGTTGAAAATGTCAGTGAAGACACTTGCCAGTTGGTCAGCACATGCTCGGAGTACACGTCCTGGTAATCCGTCTGGCCCTGCGGCCTTGTAAATGTTGACCTGCTTAAAAGTCTTACTTACATCGGCTACGGAGAGCGTGATCACATAGTCATCCGGAACAGCTGGTGCTCTCATGCATGCTTCAGTGTTGCTTGCCTCGAAGCGAGCATAGAAATGATTTAGCTCATCTGGTAGGCTTGTGTCACTGGGCAGCTCGCGGCTGTGCTTCCTTTTGTAGTCTGTAATAGTTTTCAAGCCCTGCCACATCCGACGAGTGTCAGAGCCGGTGTAGTATGATTCAATCTTAGTCCGGTATTGACTCTTTGCCTGTTTGATGGTTCGTCGGAGGGCATTGCAGGATTTCTTATAAGCGTCCGGGTTAGAGTCCCGCTCCTTGAAAGCGGCAGCTCTACCCTTTAGCTCAGTGCGGATGTTGCCTGTAATCCATGGATTCTGGTTGGGGTATGTACATACGGTCACTGTAGGGACGATGTCATTGATGCACTTATCAATGAAGCTAGTGACTGATGTGGTGTACTCCTCAATGCTATCTGAAGAATCCCGGAACATATTCCAGTCTGTGCTAGCAAAACAGTCCTGTAGCTTAGCATCTGCATCATCTGACCACTTTTTTATTAACCGAGTCACTGGTGCTTCCTGCTTTAGTTTTTGCTTATAAGCAGGAATCAGGAGGATAGAGTTATGGTCAGATTTGCCAAATGGAGGGCGAGGGAGAGCTTTGTTTGCGTCTCTGTGTGTGGAGTAAAGGTGGTCTAGAGTTTTTTTTGCTCTGGTTGCACATTTAACATGCTGGTAGAAATGAGGTAAAACGGATGTAAGTTTCCCTGCATTAAAGTCCCCGGCCACTAGGAGCGCTGCATCTGGATGAGCGTTTTCCTGTTTACTTATGGCCTTATACAGCTCATTGAGTGCAATCTTAATGCCAGCATCGGTTTGTAGTGGTAGATAGACAGCCATGAAAAATATAGCTCAGCTGGTAGAGCACGGCGCTTGGAACGCCAAGGTAGTGGGTTCGATCCCCGGGACCACCCATACACAAAAAAAATGTATGCACGCATGACTGTAAGTCGCTTTGGATAAAAGCGTCTGCTAAATGGCTTATTATTATTATTATTATTATTATCATGAGATACTCTACCTCAGGCGAGCAAAACCTCGAGACTTCCTTAGTATTAGATTTTGTGTACCAACTGTTGTTTACAAATATACACAGACCGCCACCCCTTGTCAGTAGTTCTATCCTGCCGATGTAAGGTATATCCCGTCAGCTGTATGTTGTCCATGTCGTCGTTCAGCCACGACTCGGTGAAACATAAGATATTACAGTTTTTAATGTCTCTCTCCTTTGTCTCTCTCCTTTGTGTGTACGTGTGTGTGGTAGGATAACCGTAATCTTAGGTCGTCCAATTTGTTCTCAAATGATTGAACATTGGTTAATAGGATTGATGGAAGAGGCAGTTTACTCGCTCGCCGTCGGATCCTTACAAGGCACCCCGACCTACGTCCACGATATCTCTGTCTCTTTATCATGCCAATGACAGGGATTTGGGCCTTGTCGGGTGTCTGTAGGATATCCTTCGCGTCCGGCTTGTTGAAGAAAAAATCTTCATCCAATACAAGGTGAGTAATCGCTGTCCTGATATCCAGAAGCTCTTTTTGGTCATAAGAGACGGTGGCAGAAACATTATGTACAGAATAAATTACAAATAACGCGAAAAAACACACATAATAGTACAATTGGTTAGAGGTTCTGTAAAACGGCAGCCATCTTCTCCGGCGCCACAATTACACAGTCCTCTCACTTGCCTCCCCTCCTCCCCCACTCTCTCCCCTAATATGCTGATGCTCCAGTGAGTCTGTATAGAAGCCTGGACCTGCAGTGCAGTGTATGGTCTCTCCCTTCTGGCCCCCTGCTAATACCTTATCCAGCTTTGGAGAAGTTGTATTCCACCAGCGCACTCATCTTTTAGTTTCCTCTCCTTCTTTTCTTCCCTTTCTTTCCCCCTCTCTTTTCTTTATACTGTGTCCAGACTGTCAATATTTACCGATGCGCTGGTATTGAGAGTTGTTGTGTTAGTAACTGGATAGACTACAAAGGGGGAAGGGAAGTGAATGGATAGAGTACAGAGAGGGAAGGGTAGTGAATGGATAGAGTACAGAGAGGGAAGGGTAGTGAATGGATAGAGTACAGAGAGGGAAGGGTAGTGAATGGATAGAGTACAGAGAGGGAAGGGTAGTGAATGGATAGAGTACAGAGAGGGAGGGGCAGTGAATGTTAAAGCTGGTGAATGAACCATATGGCTCCCATAATGGGAGAGAACACAGAACACACACAAACACACACATCCGCTGTACACACACTGGCTACATGATCGTATTCTCGCTTTGCCCAGTGAGAGACCCACTTGTTGTAATCTAGCCTTTGGTCACTTCAAGCTTCCCAGAGACACATCAGCGTGCACTCAAAGGCCTCGACCATATGTTAGTGATGTGTTTCCTGTTAAGACTATTGTGCATTTACCAGACGCGCCGACTGAAACAGGATAACATGGACAATTGGCTCCTCATGCTTCGTCCCGGGCCGACCCAGCTCCCTCTCACCCTTAACTTCCTGTCTCAATGTGAAGCTATTATAGCTGCTGGTGGTGGGGAGGTGGATGGCTGTCAACAACTGTTGCTGAAAATCAGCAAGTGAGAGAACATATACATACAGCCCATTGCAAGCGTGAGCCCATAAGTTAAACAGCAAGCATGAGCATGTGCATTATTGTGCTTATAGGTAAATAGGTGAATGACATTCCACGCGTGGCTAATAGGAGAGAAGAAACAAGAAGCTATGCTGATGATGACACGTTTATATTAATTCCCACTATGGCCGTAGAATAAGAAACAAAGTAAATGATTATATGCGTAAACGAGCATTCAGACCAGCCTTTCTTATTGATCTTGCATAAACTACATTAAAACAAGGACATTTTGCCGGCCACCACATGGAAAAAGGCTATCTTAGGCTTAGGCGTTAGGTTTAGGGTTAGGGTTAGAATTAGGGTTAGGGGTTAGGTTTAGTCTTAGGAATTAGGGTTAGGTTTAGGTTTAGGTTTAGGTGTAGGGTTAGGTTTAAGGGTTAGGGAAAATAAGATTTCATTTTTGGGTCCCCATATGGATAGTAAAAAAAACATGTGTGTGTGTGTGTGTGTGTGTGTGTGTGTGTGTGTTGGTTCTTCTATCATTTTGGGTAGCTAAAATCCCCCGAAGTCCCCACAAGGATAGTAAAACAAGGAAAATGTATTTACCACATCCCCATGAGGACAAAGGCTAAGTTAGGTTTAGGGTTAGGGTTACAATTAGGGTTAGGGTAAGGGGTTAGGTTTAGGTTTAGGTTTAGGTTTAGGTTTAGGTTTAGGGTTTGGGCTAGGGTTGCGGGTTAATGTTAGGGTTAGGGTTAAGGTTAGGGTAAGGGTTAAGGTTAGAGTAAGGGTAAGGGTTAGGTTTAGTGAAAATAGGATTTTGAATGGAAATCGATGTTAGGTCCCGATGAGGATAGAAGAACATAACACACATACACACATGCATGATTTGTGTGTACGTGTGTGTGTGTGTGTGTGTGTGTGCGTACATGTTGAGTGAGCTCACAGCAAAGTGCCTTGATTGAAGACAGATGACATCAGCAAAGCATGCACGCTCACACACACACACACACACATAATCTTCTCATAGATAAGGGTTGTAATGTTAGATAGGGGCTTCTCTGGTTTTAACGCTAGAAGGTTAGAGGTAGATAGGGGCTTCTCTGGTTTTAATGGTGGAAGGTTAGGGGTAGATAGGGGCTTCTCTGGTTTTAACGCTAGAAGGTTAGAGGTAGATAGGGGGATCTCTGGTTTTAATGGTAGAAGGTTAGGGGTAGATAGGGGCTTCTCTGGTTTTAACGCTAGAAGTTTAGAGGTAGATAGGGGCTTCTCTGGTTTTAATGGTAGAAGGTTAGGGGTAGATAGGGGCTTCTCTGGTTTTAACGCTAGAAGGTTAGAGGTAGATAGGGGCTTCTCTGGTTTTAATGGTAGAAGGTTAGGGGTAGATAGGGGCTTCTCTGGTTTTAATGGTAGAAGGTTAGGGGTAGATAGGGGCTTCTCTGGTTTTAATGGTAGAAGGTTAGGTGTAGATAGGGACTTCTCTGGTTTTAATGGTAGAAGGTTAGGTGTAGATAGGGGCTTCTCTGGTTTTAATGGTAGAAGGTTAGGTGTAGATAGGGGCTTCTCTGGTTTTAATGGTAGAAGGTTAGGTGTAGATAGGGGTGTTCTGTGTCTGTGTCTCATTGTTACTCGTTACTTATACATTTTCTACTGAGACACCTGATACTGAGGCCCATTTGTCAGCCGTATTTATGTCTGGGGTGCAGAGTGGTGTCGGTGAAGGCTGCTCCCCTCACACAAACACACACACAAACACAAAAAATACTTTAAAGTACTACTTAAGTAGTTTTTTGGCATATCTGAACTGTACTTTACTACTTATATTTTTTACAACTTTTATTTTTCCGTCACTACATTCCTAAAGAAAAGTATGGACTTTTTACTCCATACATTTTCCATGACACCCAAAAGTACTTGTTACATTTTGAATGCTTAGCAGGACAGGAAAATTGAAAATTCACCCACTTATCAACAGAACATCCCTGGTCAGCCCGACTGACTCTGGTCTGGTGGACTCACTAAACACACATCTTTCTTTAGTTCATTATGTCTGAGTGTTGGAGTGTGCCCCTGGCTATCAGTAAATTAAAAAACTAAACAAAAATTGTGCTGTCTGGTTTGCTTAATATAAGAAATGTCTAATGATTTATACTTTTACTTTTACTTTTGATACTTAAGTACATTTAAAACCAAATGCTTTTAGACTTTTCCTCAAGTAGTATTTTACTGGGTGATTTTCTCTTTTACTTGAGTCATTTTCTATTAAGGTATCTTTAGTTTTACTCAAGTATGACTTTTAGATACTTTTTCCACTACTGCGCGCACACACGCACACACACGCACACACACACACACAGGGATGAGATGGGGCCATAGGTGAGGAGGGAGGGATGTAGGGCCACACCCTGGACCAGAGCTGACCTCAGAGGATCTGATTGAAACAGGAGACCCACACAGCCAAGGTGTGTCCACACCTCCCACTCCCACCTCCCACTCCCTCCTCCCACTCCCTCCTCCCACTTCCTCCTCCCTCCTTCCACTCCCTCCTACCACCACCCACACAGCCACCTCCCACTCCCTCCTCCCACTTCCTCCTCCCTGTCCTTTTGTCTCCAAACAATGTAAAGTACCACAATGTCTCTGACACCTACATTGTCCCCACACCACACACCTCTCTCCCCATTACACACCTCTCCCCACACCACACACCTCTCCCCACACTACACACCTCTCTCCCCATAACACACCATACATCTCTCTCCCCACACCACACACCTCTCCCCACACCACACATCTCTCCCCACACTACACACCTTTCTCCACACCAGACACCTCTCCCCACACCACACAACTCTCCCCACACCACACACCTCTCCCCACACCACACACCTCTCCCCACACCACACAACTCTCCCCACACTACACACCTTTCTCCACACCAGACACCTCTCCCCACACCACATAACTCTCCCCACACCACACACCACACACCTCTCCCCACACCACACACCTCTCCCCACACCACACACCTCTCCCCACACCACACACCACACACCTCTACCCACACCACACACCTCTCCCCACACCACACACCACACACCACACACCTCTACCCACACCACACACCACTCCCCACACCACTCACTTCTCTCCACACCACACACCTCTCTCCACACCAGACACCTCTCTCCACACAGACATAACACACACCTCCCCAGGTTACAAACCGTTCCACAAAATAAGCCATCACTCCTTCTTTCTGTACTTCTGTCTTCGTTTTCATTCAATGAACAGCATTTTCTTTCTCACATTGACCATGACACCCTTTCTTTCCCCACCTCTCAGAGTTTCAATGACTTACTATAAAGATGTATTGCGACTACTGTATTGTACCTCATTGATATCTTGTAAAGCAAGGACCAGAAATATTGTGTTGATATAAACTGAACCAATAATACACTATCAAAAGCACAGTGATTGATACCTCTCTTACCAACACAACCCAAGTAATCTCTTAGTCTTAGTTTGTATGAAGAACACTAAGGGTTAGAGATCTAATATTTCAAGTTTATTAAACATCCAGCATTTCTCCACGGAGAAGTAAAGATGTAGAAGCAGCCTTATGTGACAGTCAAGGTCCCAGGGGCTTGGCCTTTCAGCTACCCATACAGGTTAGTGATTGGTTGACAGGGAAGGTCTGAAGTGGTAATCAACAAGTTGTCAGAGGACACTGTGCCCAGTGAGAGAGAGGAGAGGTCAGCTATCTAACAGCACGACTGGTTCAGTTTGCATTTCTGTGAGGAGACCAAACCTTTCATCTTTACCACTCATTACTTACATTTGAGTCATTTATCAGACACTCTTGTCCAGAGCGACTTACAGTAGTGAGTGCATACATTTTCATACTGGTCCCCCACAAGAATCGAACCCACAACCCTGGTGTTGCAAGCGTCATGCTCCACCAACTGAGCTACACAAGACATTATCAGAGCGCGTGCCGCCCACTGCCTAGTATGTGTGTGTGTGTGTGTGTGTGTGTGTGTGTGTGTGTGTGTGTGTGTGTGTGTGTGTGTGTGTGTGTGTGTGTGTGTGTGTGTGTGCGTGCGTGCGTGCATGTGTGGGTGTGTTGTACCAGTGGCCCTGTTTTGCAACAAGTGGAGTGAAAATGCCAGATCACAGGCTGATTGACCTGCCTGGTAGATCACAGGCTGATTGACCTGCCTGGTAGATCACAGGCTGATTGACCTGCCTGGTAGATCACAGACTGATTGACCTGCCTGGTAGATCACAGACTGATTGACCTGCCTGGTAGATCACAGACTGATTGACCTGCCTGGTAGATCACAGGCTGATTGACCTGCCTGGTAGATCACAGACTGATTGACCTGCCTGGTAGATCACAGACTGATTGACCTGCCTGGTAGATCACAGACTGATTGACCTGCCTGGTAGATCACAGACTGATTGACCTGCTTGGTAGATCACAGGCTGATTGACCTGCCTGGTAGATCACAGGCTGATTGACCTGCCTGGTAGATCACAGACTGATTGACCTGCCTGGTAGATCACAGACTGATTGACCTGCCTGGTAGATCACAGACTGATTGACATGCCTGGTAGATCACAGAAAGAACAAGAACACACAACTTCCTTTGTCTGTCGTAACTGTCAAACCTCCATTGGCTTGTATTGATAGTCCAATTATTGTCTCATGGCTACAAAGAACTGTGAATGTTTATTTGGTTGTTTTCAGTTATTCTCAGTGCGATGAAGAAGGGAAGAAGAAGGGAGGAAGAGGATGAGGAAGAAGGGAGGAGGCACAGGCCATGAAATAAAGTAGAAAAGTAAAGAGTGAGAAACAGAAGAAAACCAATCAGGAGGAGACACTGTGAAACAGGAGAGAGAAAATGAGAATATTTGTTTGACAGTAACACCAGTGTTCCACCAGTGTTCCACCATTGTGTTATACCCTTGTGTTATACCCTTGTGTTATACTAGGGACATGGTGTTTCCATAGCTAAGGCTGACAGTGAGGACTTGTGGTGAGCAGAATCAACAACCTCTGCACAATCAAATCAGTTGCTTTGTGAGAAGGTGAGAAGTTCACAGTTAGCCATTGTTATGTAGGCTAAATGCCAGCTGAAAAGTACCAGTGGCCTGGCTTTGGCCCCAAGTGAGAGCAGTTCCGCCGTAGCCATGATGGAAAGAGAAAAGTCTAAGCCTTTGGGGTAAAACACTGGGATAAATCCTGTATGGAAAAGACCCCCTCTCAGGCCGTGCCGCCCCACCCACCAGGGTCATCCCACCGACCCTTGACCCGGGCCTATCTGCTGTGAGGCCATGGTTTAAGAAGGGCGTTTTGTTCAGGCCTTGGTTCAGGACTGTCTGGCTTAAGAGTCCTCTCATCAGGGCTATTGATCTGATGATCCTAATGAGATGATTAGAAGGACTGGGGTTTGTCTAGGTATGTGTGTGTGTGTGTGTGTGTGTGTGTGTGTGTGTGTGTGTGTGTGTGTGTGTGTGTGTGCTGTGTGTGTGTGTGTGTGCGTGTGTGCGTATCTGACAAGGGACCATATAATTACAGACTTAGTGTAATCTAACACTCCTACCACTCCCTGTATAAACTCTAGAACTTCCCCCTGGTTGGTGAGGGATTCAGATCTGTATGCCTTAGGAAGGGCAGCTACCACACAAACAAACACACAAACACATTAGAAGACCAGCTTCTAGTGTGATATTGGAACACAACCTCAGAGAGAGAGAGAGAGAGGGAGGGAGAGAGAGAGAGAGCGAGAGAGAGAGAGAGAGAGAGAGAGAGAGAGAGAGAGAGAGAGAGAGAGAGAGAGAGAGAGAGAGAGAGAGAGAGAGAGACAATGAAGATGTTTGAGAGCGAGAGCTCCTTCAGCTCGACTCAGCTCAGTGTTGTGGCTTGGCTGAACTCACCATGAACTGAGGCCTGTGGCTCTCCAGAAGGAGGCCCGATTTATTTTCTCTGGAGCCTGTTGCTCTCCCAAAGGAGGCCTGCTTTATTTTCTCCGGAGTCTGTTGCTCTCCCTAAGGAGGCCTGATTTACACGCCTCTCTCTCTCTCCTAGGCCCACCGAGTAGCTGGGCTGGGGATGTGAGGAGGGAGAAGAGGTGTGTGCAGGGTCTGGGGGGGCATGGGACGGGTCTCTGGATGTGAGGGTGATGAGATTGGGGGTGGGGGGGGTGGGGGGGTGTAGGGGGAAAGAGGTGGTGGACTCCGGACGTGAGTGGATACAGGGAGGGAGGCCTGCTGGCTATAGCCTGTACTCAGGGCTTATATCACTCTCACTGCCTGTGCTGGGTGTTCACCAGGTCTGTGTTTTAACCAAACACTCCTTCCATTACCTCCATTACCAGAGGTGTTTCATTTAAACATAATTAAAAAACCTGCTTCTGGTCCTTCTCACAATGAGGTGGGCTAATAGAGGCCTGGTTCCAGACCCACAGACCACCCCCCGCACAGACCAACCCCCCGAGACAGAGAGAAAGAGAGAGAGAGAGAAATAATGTACAGAGAGAGAGAGAACACTGATAACTAGGTTACATCCTCTATCCCCCTAGAATGGAGACCTAGAGACGGTTCCCTTCTCAAACTCCTGAGAAAGAGACAGATGGAGCACAAGTGTTCCCTGCTGGACAGAGATGGTACTACAGCCTCACTTCTTTAAACCGTCACAGATACTGAGGGAGATTCTCATTTCCTTGTTTCCTCACGTCCTCTCTCCTTGCCTCCTTCTCAAAACCCATTGGATGAGAAGTTCAGAGGGTTGGGACCTCTGAAGTTCTCATCCAATGAGTTTTGAGAAAGAGACGAGGTGCGAGGACGCAAGGAATCCAGAAAATTCAATTGAAATTCTCCCACTGTTGTAAGAGGCAGGCAACCCTCTGCCTGGTTTTGCACTGACATACAGATGATGACTGTGACCCAAAGCACAAAGAGTAATGTGCTCTCAGTCAAAGCATTTGGCTCCTTTTGTATGTATATAGAGATCTAAAGTGTGTTGAGACCAATGTGAAATGCACTTTAGAATAATTTGTCTGGATCAATACTTGGAGAAATTTGTCTGAATCAGTATTTGCAGTTCAAAATAATATTCAATTTTTTTCGACCTATTCTTTCGCAATTCTAATGGAGAAAGGGGAAAGTAACAATAATCCTGATGGAATTGTCGCGCTCCGCATGCCTGCTCCTGAGAGGTGTATGGTCGGATGCTTCCCCCTGACCCGCATACATCCCCTGACCTCTGACCTCTCTACCTTTCTCCTGGTCTCAATGACTGACGATGCTACTGGGGAGTCAGGGGTCTAGTGATCAGCGGTATGGTCCCAGTCCTCTCTCCTTTCACCCGGGCTCTGCTATGGCCCATTTCAATCCACACGCACGCAGGCATGTGTGTGCTCGCACTCACAAGCACACACCCTTCAGTTGGTTGGGCAGCTGTCTTCCAGATGTGTACATGTTTTGGATTCCCTGGTGGTGGTGTGTGTGTGTGTGTGTGTGTGTGTGTGTGTGTGTGTGTGTGTGTGTGTGTGTGTGTGTGTGTGTGTGTGTGTGTGTGTGTATGTGTGTGTGTGTGTGTTTGGCAGCTACTTGACCCATCAGTCTGTCTGCATCAGTGTGTATGTATGTGTTACAGTCCCCTCTCCTCTCCTCTCCTCTCCTCTCCTCTCCTCTCCTCTCCTCTCCTCTCCTCTCCTCTCCTCTCCTCTCCTCTCCTCTCCTCTCCTCTCCTCTCCTCTCCTCTCCTCTCCTCTCCTCTCCTCTCCTCTCCCTCTCTCCCTCTCTCCCATCCCTCTCTCCCTCTCTCCCTCTCTCCTTCTCTCCCATCCCTCTCGCCCATCCCTCTCTCCCTCTCTCCCATACCACTCTCCCATCCCTCTAGAGAGAGAGAGAGAGAGTGTTTTTTGTTTCTTCCCTTTCTTTTTTTTTTTTTTTTTTTTTTTTGGGGGCATCTCAAAGACATGTGTAACTGTTGTAGACGTGGTGTCATTGACCCTGTTCTTATATCTGCCTTCAAAAACTTTAAACCAGAATGTCTGAAAGCTGCTCAACACATTTTGTACCAACAGCTGCTGTAAATATGTAATATCAGTTATTTCAATGTGGGGTTACATTTTTTACATTTACATTTTTGTCATTTAGCAGATGCGTTTATCCTGAGTGACTTACAATTAGTGCATTCATCTTAAGATAGCTACTGTAGTTGGGACAACCACATATCACAGTCATAGTACGTTCATTTTTCCTCAATAAAGTAGCTATCAGCAACGTCAGAGCTAGTAAGGTGGAAAAAAAGTCAAGTGTGAGTGTTAGTGTTAGTTCAGGAAAGGATTTCTTTTTTTTTGTGGGGGGGAGGGGGTTCAGGAATAAGACAAATAAGAACAGGTGCAACGTTAGACATTAGATGATAAGAAAATGATGCAAAGTTTTACTCATGTACTGTCTGTCAGACAGAGAAGTACCTGGATGGCAGTGATGAGGGGTCATGCAGGGGCCATGCAGTCAAATTAAATGCTATCAGGAAATAACTATTGATGCTATCAGTAAATAACCATTGTTGTTATGTTGTTAGTCTGTCTGTTCATCACATGCAGGGTTTCCTGCACTTTCCTCAAAAAAGTGTATTCTATTTTGGCAGACCCTAGTGGTAAGTTCCAAGTTCATTCAGTGTATTCAGTTTACAGCAGGGGGCAGTATGCATCTTAAACTGTGAAGTGACAGAGCAATCTATGGTCTAGCACAATGGTCACCAACCGGTCGATGGTGATCGACTGGTCGATCTTCAAGGCATTTCTAGTTTATCACCAAATATTCATGTAGAAAAGCCAACGATAAAGGCTTGCGCTCCTTTTTTTTTTCGTGTTGCGCTGTTGCCTGTAGGTGCACTTGATTGAGAAGCCATGCGCACCAGGTAGGCAAGGTGTTGCCATTTTGAAACATTTCATTTGTCTGAAAAGACAAACTCCGGGAGATCTGAGGCTAAATCGAGTGCGCCTACTGGGTTGTCCAATCGGATAGCTCAAATCACGTTGCCTACCTACAGCTCCCACGATCCCGGCCATAGCAAAGTTTAATAGTCTGCTAGCCTAAGTGAGATTTCATAACTTTTAAAACCATGACCAGAGAGAGACTGTCAAAGAATACAGTAAAGAGCTGCTGTTTTTATGACTGAGTTCATGTCTAAGTTTTATTCGGCACTGTCAACACTGTTTTTATTCATCACTATTACAAAACATAAAACGTACCTCTCTCTACTTCCACTCTCGCTGCAGCTACAATGAATGAGCATACACGTTTTTATTATTATTAGCAGCTCGTGGTGTCTATTTTAATATCGAGGAGTATTTCACTTTCTCTGGTCATAGGAACAACGTGAATTTGAGCCTAAGGCAGATGCGGTGCGACTCGAGTTTCGCCATCGGGTGAAAGATTGTGTCCCCTCTCTGATTATTCTCACCGTAGGAAAGGAAGGAGAGAGCAGGGATCGTGAGAGGCAGACCCTCTGCTGCTCTCTCCCTCCCTCCACTGAGACTAATGCCGTTCAAGACAACTGGGAGCTCTGAAAAAAACGAGATCCGACTGGGGAAAAAAGTTTTGAACGGTCATCCAACTCGGAAACTCTGGCATCTTTCTAGAGCTCCGACTTCCCAACCTGAAGTTCACTGATATCATTATTTGACCTAGTTTTTTCCGAGTTCCCAATTGTCTTGAAAGCACCATGGCCATCAGATGCAGGTACCATCAGTCCAGTAAAATAAAAAAGCAAATTATTTCAATTTATGCTCAGCTGTGCCTCACAAGTGCTACACCAGCTGATCTATTTTGTTATCAAAGCTCGAGTTATGAAATATAATATGGTCTGAGAATAACAATATTGTCAGGCCAGGCATATAGCCAATATGCTGTGGTAATGTATTAGGCCTACTGCACAAACAAACCTCATTCCCACAGAACAGTTTTTATTAGGTTAATGTTACATTGTTTAAGTCAACAAATTCTGAGCGGTAGATTTTGGCTTGCTTTTTGACTGCGAAAGTGATATTGACTCAGAAAAGGTTGGTGACCACTGGTCTATGTCACGCCCTGGCTCTGGGGACTCTTTAATGTTGAGCCAGGGTGTGGACTTGTTATGTTTAGTTTTCTATGGGTTTTGTTCTAGATCGTTTATTTCTATGTTGGCCAGGGTGGTTCCCAATCAGAGACAGCTGTAGCTCGTTGTCTCTGATTGGGGACCATACTTAGGCAACCTTTTGGCATTTTAGTTTGGTGGGATCTTGTTCCGTATGGTTTGTTGTTATGACCTAGGACTTCACGTATCATTTTGTTGTTTTTGTTCGTGTTGTGTACACTTAATAAGTATGTACGCCTATCACGCTGTGCCTTGGCCCGCTTCTCATAACGATCGTGACAGAAGATCCCACCAAGAGAGGACCAAGCAGCGTGCCAAACAGGAGAAGTTGACGATGTCCCAGGTGGGCGAATGGTGGTCTTGGGAGGACATATTCGCGGGCAGAGGGCCATGGGCAAAAATAAATGCCCAGGCAGGAGAGGAGAAACGGCGCCAACCGTGCCGATGACGGACATGCGAGAGGCAACCCCAAGTAATTTTTTTGGGGGGGCACACGGCGTGGACGACGGGGCTGCTGGAGGCAGCTACAGGGCGCATCGGCGATCTAGGAGAGGAGGCCACCAGGTTTGGGGGGCTGGAAGGGTGGTTGGCGGAGCCTAGAGGTAGAGCAGAGCCAACTCCCCGTACTCAGGCTAGACAGCGTGAGACTGGGCAGGCTCCGGGTTATGCGGAGCCACGTACTGTGCCGCGAGTGTTCCGGCACAGTCCTGTACGTCCTGTGCGAGCACCACGCACGTGTCGTGCTAAGGTGGGCATGCAGCCAGGACGGAGTGTGCCGGCTCAACGCTCGTGGCCTCCAGTACCCCTCCTCGGTCCCGGATATCCTGCGCCAGTGCCACGTGCTGTAGCGCCAGTACGAGTGCACAGCCCTGTACGTCCTGTGCTGATGCCTCACACACAGGGTGTGGAGATAGGCATTCAGCCAGGACGGGTTGTGTCAGCTCTCCGCTCCAGACCTCCAGTCCGCCTCCACAGCCAGGTCCGGCCTGTTCCTGTCCCTCGCACCAAGCCTGTGGTGCGCGTCGTCAGCCCGGTCCGGCCTGTTCCTGTCCCTCGCACCAAGCCTGTGGTGCGTGTCGTCAGCCCGGTCCGGCCTGTTCCTGTCCCTCGCACCAAGCCTGTGGTGCGCGTCGTCAGCCCGGTCCGGCCTGTTCCTGTCCCTCACACCAAGCCTGTGGTGCGCGTCGTCAGCCCGGTCCGGCCTGTTCCTGTCCCTCGCACCAAGCCTGTGGTGCGCGTCGCCAGCCCGGTCCGGCCTGTTCCTGTTCCTCGCACCAAGCCTGTGGTGCGCGTCGTCAGCCCGGTCCGGCCTGTTCCTGTCCCTCGCACCAAGCCTGTGGTGCGCGTCGCCAGCCCGGTCCGGCCTGTTCCTGCTCCCCGCACCAAGCCTGTGGTGCGCGTCGTCAGCCCGGTCCGGCCTGTTCCTGCTCCCCGCACCAAGCCAGTGGTGCGCGTCGTCAGCCCGGTCCGGCCTGTTCCTGCTCCCCGCACCAAGCCAGTGGTGCGCGTCGTCTGCCCGTTCCTGCTCCCCGCACCAGGCCAGTGGTGCGCGTCGTCAGCCCGGTCCGGCCCGTTCCTGCTCCCCGCACCAAGCCAGTGGTGCGCGTCGTCAGTCCGGCACGGTCCGTGCCTGTTCCACCGGTGCCTGGTCCGGCACCGGTCAGCTGCTCCACTCCGGAGCCAGAGCAATCCGCTCCACCGGTGTCCAGTCCAGCTCCGGCCAGCGGGGCCAGACCAGACCAGGGGCGCTACGGGGGGGTAGAGGGAGAGTGGTGGTCACGCCCGGAGCCGGATCCGCCTCCGAGGCGGAATGCCCACCCGGCCCCTCCCCTGTTGTGGTTGATTGGCGCGGTCGCAGTCCGCGCCTTTGGGGGTACTGTCACGCCCTGGCTCTGGGGACTCTTTAATGTTGAGCCAGGGTGTGGACTTGTTATGTTTAGTTTTCTATGGGTTTTGTTCTAGATCGTTTATTTCTATGTTGGCCAGGGTGGTTCCCAATCAGAGACAGCTGTAGCTCGTTGTCTCTGATTGGGGACCATACATAGGCAGCCTTTTGGCATTTTAGTTTGGTGGGATCTTGTTCCATATGGTTTGTGTTATGACCTAGGACTTCACGTATCGTTTTGTTGTTTTGGTTCGTGTGTACAATTCAATAAAGTATGTACGCCTATCACGCTGCGCCTTGGTCCGCTTCTCATAACGATTGTGACAGTCTAGCAGAAGCCCCACATCCTACACCCCTGCACTCTCCCAGATACATACTCATCAAGACAAATACGAACTTGAGATACTCATGCATAACTCACATTTCTACACAGATCTCCAGATTTCCATCAGCACAATATTTACACAAGAAAGATTTGAAGACAGGTTTGAGCCTCAAGAGAGGACCTCAAGGATCTCAAGCCAGTATTGCCTAAAATGCACCAGAGCCATGTAATTAGATGAAGTATTTAGATAAATAAAGATACAAAGATAAATATATGGCACAATATGCGCACAATAAATACAGGAAAAGATCTACTGTGACACAATATAATCTAACAGTATAATCTAACATTAGAATCGTACAGTAGAATCTAACATTAGAATCTAACATTAGAATCACACAGTAGAATCTAGCGGTAGAATCTAACATTAGAATCACACAGTAGAATCTCACAGTAGAATCTAACGGTAGACTCTAACATTAGAATCACACAGTAGAATCTCACAGTAGAATCTAACGGTAGACTCTAAAGGTAGAATCTAACTGTAGAATCTATCAGTAGAATCTAACAGTGGAATCTACCAGTATAATTTCACAGCAGAAACTAACAGTATAATATCACAATATAATCCTTCAATAGAATCTCACAGTAGAATCCTTCAGTAGAATCTCACTGTCACGGTTTCGGCCGAGGCTGCCTCTCTTCCTTGCTCGGGCAGGCTTCGGCGGTCGTCGTCCCCGGAGTACTAGCTGCCACCGTTGTATGTTTCGATGTTCGTTTGGTTTTGTCTTTATGTTGTACACCTGTTATCGTTTAGCGCTCATTATTGTCCTATAAGTTCTCGTTGTGTTTTGTCATGTGTTGTGTGTGATTGCGCTACTGTTGGTTGTCTGTGCTTCGTTGTTTCCTCCTCTGTTTGGAGAGGGTTCTCGCACATGTTAGTGCGCATTTTGTTATTTACGCCTGTGTGCGTATTTTCTCGCCTCCGGGCTTTTTTGGCTCGTGTTCTAAGTGATTGTTCACTAAAGTCTTTTGGACTAAGTTTCTGCGTCCTGCGCCTGATTCCTGCACCACACCCACCTACAGCACCCACTGACAGAATCACACACCCTAAAGATGGAATCGGCAGGAGCCGCAGCAGCACCTGAGTCTCTGGAGGAACGGGTCCGTGAGCAGAACGATCAGATCCTTCTTATCGGGACCGCCCTTCAGGACGTGATCAACACCCTTCAACGCTGGGAGACCAGAGGGACACCCACAACTCCACCTCCTGTGCCATCACCATCGGCCAGTCAGCCCATTCAAGCTCCGGAACCCAGGGGAATTCGGCTCTCGCTCCCGAGGGCATATGATGGGACCGCTGCCGGGTGTCAGGGCTTCCTTCTGCAGGTGGAACTATACCTGGCCACCGTACACCCGGCGCCCTCGGGACACGGGCGTGTCCGCCCTCATCTCCTGACTTACCGGCAAGGCGTTGGAATGGGCCAACGCCGAGTGGAGGAGAATAGACGCCTCCACTATCACCTACTCTGAGTTCTCCCGCCGCTTCAGGGCTGTGTTTGACCATCCACCTGAGGGGAAAGCGGCGGGGGAGCGTCTGTTCTACTTCCGGCAGGGGAGGAGGAGCACCCAGGAGTTCGCTTTAGAATTCCGAACTCTAGCGGCGGATGCAGGGTGGAATGAGCGGGCCCTCATAGATCACTACCGCTGTAGTTTACGGGAGGACGTCCGTCGGGAGCTGGCCTGCAAGGATACCAGCCTCACTTTCGATCAGTTAGTGGACATGTCCATCAGGCTGGACACCCTGCTGGCTACCCGCGGACGTTCCGAGGGGGGTCCGTCCATTCCATCCTCCAGCACCTCCGAGCCGAACCCGATGGAGCTCGGGGGAGCTGGCGCTAGAGAGAGGAGGGGTCGGAGCACGAGGGGGGCCGTCCCCTGCACCAACTGTGGCCGTGGAGGACACACCGCGGCCAGGTGCTGGGGAGGGTCTCCTAGGGGAGAAGACGGCAGGCTCCGCACTGGGGAGTCCTTCCAGGTGAGTAGGCGCCCCACTTACCCAGAGCTCTCTGTTGCGCACTTCTGTCTACCTGTGCGTTTTCCACAGGTTGCACCTCATTCCCAGCATAAGGCGCTAGTAGATTCAGGCGCGGCTGGGAATTTTGTTGATCGTAAATTTTGTTTAGAATTAGGGATTCCCCTCCTTCCTGTTAATGTCCCATTCCCCGTTCATGCCCTAGATAGCCGTCCGTTGGGATCGGGCTTGATCAGGGAGGTCACAGCACCACTTAGGATGTGTACGCAGGGGGGTCATGAGGAGATTATCCAACTGTATCTGATCGACTCTCCTGCGTATCCGGTGGTGCTGGGAATTCCCTGGTTGAGTCTCCATAATCCGTCTATTTCGTGACAGGAGAGGGATCTGATGGAGTGGTCTGCCCAGTGTGTGGGGCGATGTCTAGGTGTTTCCGTGGGGGCGACCTCGGTGGAGAGTCCAAACCAGGTGCCCGCATTGCACATTCCCCCCGAGTATGAGGATTTGGCTATCGTGTTCAGTAAATCGAGGGCGACGCAGTTGCCTCCTCATAGGCAGGGAGATTGTGCGATAGACCTCCAGGCAGGAGCAGCGCTCCCACGGAGTCATGTGTATCCTCTGTCTCAAGAGGAGATGAGAGCTATGGAGACTTACATAGACAAATCTCTGAGACAAGGATACATACGGCCATCCACTTCCCCTGCGTCCTCGAGTTTCTTTTTTGTGAAGAAGAAGGATGGAGGGTTACGCCCGTGCATTGATTACCGTAGTCTCAATCAGATCACGGTGAAATACAGTTATCCACTCCCGCTGATTGCGACCATGACGGAGTCATTGTACGGGGCACGTTTCTTCACAAAATTAGATCTCAGGAGCGCTTACAACTTGGTGTGCATTAGAGAGGGCGATGAATGGAAGACAGCGTTTAGTACCACCTCGGGTCATTACGAGTATCTCGTCATGCCATACGGGTTGATGAACGCTCCTTCAGTTTTCCAATCATTCGTGGATGAGATCTTCAGGGACATGCAGGGGCAGGGGGTGGTCGTGTACATAGATTACATTCTTGTGTACTCTTCTACCCGAGCCGAGCATGTAGCCCTGGTGCGCCGAGTGTTGAGGAGGCTGTTGGAGAACGACCTGTATGTCAAGGCAGAGAAATGTCTGTTCTTCCAGGAGTCGGTCTCCTTTTTGGGTTATCAGTTGTCTGCGTCAGGGGTGAAGATGGAGGTTGACCGGGTGTCAGCCGTACGTAATTGGCAGACTCCAACCACTGTTAAAGAGGTGCAGCAGTTTTTGGGGTTTGCAAATTACTACCGGAGGTTTCTCCGGGGTTTTGGACAGGTGGCAGCTCCCATAACGTCTCTGTTGAAGGGGGGTCCGGTGCGTTTGCAGTGGTCAGCCGAGGCGGACAGGGCTTTTGGGAGACTGAAGGACCTGTTTACTTCGGCTCCGGTGCTGGCGCATCCGGATCCCGCTTTACCATTTCAGTTAGAGGTGGACGCGTCCGAGGCCGGTATAGGGGCCGTGCTTTCGCAACGGTCCGGCACGCCACCTAAACTCCGCCCCTATGCCTTTTATTCCAAAAAGCTCAGTCCGGCGGAGCGAAATTATGACGTAGGGGACAGGGAGCTGTTAGCCGTGGTACAGGCCCTAAAGGTGTGGAGGCATTGGCTTGAGGGGGCTCAACACCCTTTTCTCATTTTGACTGACCACCGTAACCTGGAGTACATCCGGGCAGCTAGGAGACTGAACCCTCGCCAGGCGCGGTGGAACATGTTTTTAGCCCGGTTCGTATTTAAGATCACGTACATCCCTGGGTCACAGAACGGTAAGGCAGACGCACTGTCTCGGCGGTATGACATTGAGGAGAGGTCCGTGGAGCCCACTCCCATACTGCCGGAGTCTTGTCTGGTGGCACCGGTAGTGTGGGAGGTCGATGCTAAGATCGAGCGGGCGTTGCGCACCGACCCTAGTTCTCCTCAATGCCCGGAGGGTCGGACGTACGTTCCGCTCGAGGTTCGGGATCGATTGATCTATTGGGCTCACACGTCACCCTCCTCTGGACATCCTGGTATTGGCCGGACAGTGCACTGCCTTAGCGCTAAGTACTGGTGGCCAACGTTAGCCAGGGATGTGAGGGTTTATGTCTCCTCCTGCTCGGTGTGCGCCCAGTGTAAGGCGCCTAGACATCTGCCTAGGGGTAAGTTACAACCCCTGCCCGTTCCACAACGACCATGGTCTCACCTCTCGGTGGACTTCGTCACAGACCTTCCCCCCTCGCAGGGGAATACTACCATACTGGTCGTTGTGGACCGGTTCTCTAAGGCCTGTCGTTTGCTCCCTATGCCGGGTCTTCCTACTGCCCAACAGACCGCCGAAGCTCTATTCACCCACGTTTTTCGGCACTACGGGGTACCCGAGGATATTGTGTCTGATCGAGGTCCCCAGTTTACCTCCAGAGTCTGGAGAGCGTTTATGGAGCGTTTGGGGGTCTCGGTGAGCCTGACCTCGGGTTACCATCCAGAGAGTAATGGGCAGGTGGAACGTGTGAACCAGGATGTGGGTAGGTTTCTTAGATCATACTGCCAGGGCCGGCCGGAGGAGTGGGCAAGGTATGTTCCCTGGGCAGAAATGGCCCAGAATTCCCTACGCCACTCCTCAACCAACCTAACCCCTTTCCAATGTGTGTTAGGTTACCAGCCAGTTCTGGCACCATGGCAGCAGAGCCAGATCGAGGCTCCTGCGGTGGATGAGTGGGTACGGCGCTCGGAGGAGACGTGGAACGCTGCACACGTCCACCTGCAGCGGGCCATCCGTCGTCAGAAGGCGAGCGCCGATCTCCACCGCAGTGAGAGGTGTCTGGCTCTCTACCAGAAACCTGCCCCTCCGCCTGCCCTGCCGGAAACTGGGTCTGCGGTTTGTGGGGCCGTTTAAAGTCCTGAGAAGATTGAACGAGGTGTGTTACAGATTACAACTGCCTAGTGACTATCGTATTAACCCCTCGTTCCATGTGTCTCTTCTCAGGCCGGTGGTAGCTGGTCCACTCCAGGAAGATGAGATCAGAGAGACTCCTCCGCCCCCATTGGACATCGAGGGGGCACCGGCGTACACCGTGTGGTCCATCTTGGATTCGAGACGTCGGATGGGGGGTCTCCAATATCTCGTGGAGTGGGAGGGGTACGGCCCGGAGGAACGGTGCTGGGTGCCGAGGAGAGACATTTTGGACCCGTCTCTCCTGACAGAATTCCACCGTAGTCATCCGACGCTCCCTGCTCCGCGTCCTCCTGGTCGTCCCCGAGGCCGGGGTCGGCGCACGGCTGGAGCCGCGCGTCAAGGGGGGGTACTGTCACGGTTTCGGCCGAGGCTGCCTCTCTTCCATGCTCGGGTAGGCTTCGGCGGTCGTCGTCCCCGGAGTACTAGCTGCCACCGTTGTATGTTTTGATGTTCGTTTGGTTTTGTCTTTATGTTGTACACCTGTTATCGTTTAGCGCTCATTATTGTCCTATAAGTTCTCATTGTGTTTTGTCATGTGTTGTGTGTGATTGCGCTACTGTTGGTTGTCTGTGCTTCGTTGTTTCCTCCTCTGTTTGGAGAGGGTTCTCGCACATGTTAGTGCGCATTTTGTTATTTACGCCTGTGTGCGTATTTTCTCGCCTCCGGGCTTTTTTGGCTCGTGTTCTAAGTGATTGTTCACTAAAGTCTTTTGGACTAAGTTTCTGCGTCCTGCGCCTGATTCCTGCACCACACCCACCTACAGCACCCACTGACACTCATAGTAGAATCTCACAGTAGAATCTCACAGTAGAATCTCACAGTAGAATCTCACAGTAGAATCCTTCAGTAGAATCTCACAGTAGAATCTCACAGTAGAATCTTACTGTTTAGCACTGTGCTAGGGTTTACCCTTGTCTAGATGACTACAGAGGGAAACACCCATTAATTACATAGACAGGCCAGGGACTGAGGAAAGCCAGACAGTGTGTCCATACACTATACATACGTGCACAGGCACACACACACACACACACACACACACACACACACACACACACACACACACACACACGCACACGCACACACATGCGCACACACATACACACACACACACAAACACACAGATGTTATTGCTGTTTGGAAAGATTGCTCCACAAGAGCAGATCACAAATCCATGCTTTCTGACCCCATACACCATGGATTGAGTGTGTTTTTCTCTATAAAATGTTCTACTGTACAGCTGCTATTCCCTCCTCTCTCCCCTGCCTCTGTCTGTGTCTGGTATAGTCATCACTCTGCTCCCCTCCAACCATACAACCCTAAAGCCCTTCAACCCTCCAACCCTCCAACCCTACACCCTCCAACCCTCCAACCCTACAACCCTCCAACCCTCCAACTCTCCAACCCTCCAACCCTCCAACCCAACAACTCTCCAACCCTCCAACCCTCCAACCCTCCAACCCTCCAACCCTACACCCTCCAACCCTCCAAACCTCCAACCCTACACCCTCCAACCCTCCAACCCTCCAACCCCTCCAACCCTCCAACCCAACAACCCAACAACCCTCCAACCCTCCAACCCTACACCCTCCAACCCTCCAACCCAACAACCCTCCAACCCAAAAACCCTCCAACCCTCCAACCCTCCAACCCTACACCCTCCAACCCTCCAACCCTACACCCTCCAACCCTCCAACCCTCCACCCTCCAACCCTCCAACCCTCCAACCCTCCAACCCTCCACCCTCCAACCCTCCAACCCTCCAACCCTACACCCTCCAACCCAACAACCCTCCAACCCTCCAACCCAACAACCCTCCAACCCTCCAACCTCCAACCCTCCAACCCTCCAACCCTCCAACCTCCAACCCTCCAACCCTACAGGTTGTTTTCCTTTGAATGTGTCATGAACACAATCAGTCATGAGGGTTTCATCTCATTGTGAAACAAAATCACTTCAAAAAGTAGGCTACTTGCACGTGTTCGTCCATTCCCCAAAAAATCCAGCATCCAAACAGTGCATTGTGCACTCGCACCATTTGACGAATGGAAAGAGACATCTGTTACAAAAAGTGTCATGACATCCTGTAATTGTCATTGGGTCTACACTCTTGTAGCCTGAATGAATTGATGCATCTTGCTGACAAAATGACCTTTTTTTTGTAGAAAATAAAGTTGGGACTTCTGGAAAGGGGCTGAGATGCGGGACTGTCCAGGGATGACAAGTGCAGCCACATGGGATTTTTATTTTTTAACCATGACACAGAGGTGGGGTTGTTTGTTTAATTTGGAATAATCTTTTATTTGAACCCAATGAATCTCATCACCATGCAGGCGTGATTTAGGACTTCTAACCCCTTTTAAACATTGTGTGTTTTAGTTACATACTTCTGTTGTACCATTGAATTAATCTATTTATTCTGCATCCATTGGTACCAAACATTAGTCTGTGTGATTAACAGGGGCTGAGCTAGAACAGTGTTTGTGAGACAAGGGCGGATCCCGAAGGGGCCGGGTCTTTAAAAAAAAAAATCTGTAGAGTCCGAATGGTTTGAGCTACAAACTATTAAAAGCTATCTACAAAAAACTGAGACTCTCACGAACACACACATTTTGCTCTATGACGCTCACAAGCTACACAAGAGTAGTTGGAAGGTAAGGGGTTCTTCTACATAGATCCTAGGAAATCCCAGGACATAGTGTCTATAATACTGTAAGGGGTTCTTCTACATAGATCCTAGGAAATCCCAGGACATAGTGTCTATCATACTGTAAGGGGTTCTTCTACATAGATCCTAGGAAATCCCAGGACATAGTGTCTATAATACTGTAAGGGGTTCTTCTACATAGATCCTAGGAAATCCCAGGACATAGTGTCTATAATACTGTAAGGGGTTCTTCTACATAGATCCTAGGAAATCCCAGGACATAGTGTCTATAATACTGTAAGGGGTTCTTCTACATAGATCCTAGGAAATCCCAGGACATAGTGTCTATAATACTGTAAGGGGTTCTTCTACATAGATCTTAGGAAATCCCAGGACATAGTGTCTATAATACTGTAATAAGCTCAAATAGTTCCTGTCACAAACTCCAAACTTCAATCAGTTGTCACTGACTAGTTGGATATTCATTTCCCACTAAACAAACAATTTATGTACTTACAGCATTCATATAAATTCATTTATCAGGTTTTTTCTTTGGTGGTGTCACGACTTCCGCCGAGGCTGCCTCCCCTCCTTGTTCGGGCAGGTTTCGGCGTTCGACGTCACCGGCTTACTAGCTACTGCCGATCCATTTATCATCACTCCATTTGTCTTGTCTTCAATCACACACACCTGGTCCTTATCCCTCATTAGTCATTGTATAAGTGTTCCCTCTGCTTCCTTGTCTGTGTGGGTGATTGTTTATTGTGGAGGTTAGTGAAGCTCGGTGGAGCTCGTGTATTTTGTATCGACGGGAGTATTTCCCGTGTGTCTTGTATTTTCCAGTGAGCCTGTTTTGTGCCCTGGAGTGTGTTTGACACATTTCTGCGTAAACCTGTATTTTGCGGATTAAAGCCTGTTATTCTGTGATTTACCCTCCTGCGCCTGACTCCTTCATCACCACCTCATCACAGGTGGACATAATAAATAAGATCCCCTTCAACCCTAGAACCCTTCAACCCTAGAACCCTTCAACCCTAGAACCCTTCAACCCTAGAACCCTTCAACCTTAGAACCCTTCAACCCTAGAACCCTTCAACCCTAGAACCCTTCAACCCTAGAACCCTTCAACCTTAGAACCCTTTTTTCTCTCCTTTCTCCCCTCTCTTTCTCTGTCCCTCTGCCTGCAAGCTCTTTCTCTTTCTTTAACTGAACACTGTCAAAGCGATTGACTGTCTGTCTATGACATCAGCCTGGTCTCAGTGCTCTCCTCTCATCTCCTGTTCTCCTCAGAATTAGCTGTCTCGGAGACATGAAAGCGACACCTGACCATTCACAAAGGAGTAGAGGGTCGGGAGGTGAGGAGGGGAGGGAGTGAGGGGGTGTGTGGGTGTTGTTTTTTACAAGACGGACCTGGCTCTCAGGTTCCCTGTCCCATGGAAGTAGAGAAGACATGAAGGACCTCCCTTCCTATGACAACAACAAAAGACAGTTTGGTGTCACACACAGCCATTTGCTGAGGTTATCTGTCATCTCCATGTAGTCTCTCTGTATCTATCAGATCATGTCTCAAGCACTATCTATTGGCCCACAGGATCTTATCATCTGTCTCTGCAACACTCTCTCTCTCCTTCTCTCTCTCTACAGCCCTCTCTCTCTCTCTCTCCATCTCTATCTCTACAGCCCTGTCTCTCTCTCTCTCCATCTCTATCTCTACAGCCCTGTCTCTAGCTCTCTCCTTCTCTCTCTCTACAGCCCTGTCACTCTCTCTCTCCTTCTCTCTCTCTACAGCCCTCTCTCTCTCTCCATCTCTATCTCTATAGCCCTGTCTCTCTCTCTCTCCTTCTCTCTCTCTACAGCCCTGTCTCTCTCTCTCCATCTCTCTCTCGCCATCTCTCTCTCTACAGCCCTGTCTCTCTCTCTCCTTCTCTCTCTCTACAGCCCTGTCTCTCTCTCTCTCTCCTTCTCTCTCTACAGCCCTGTCTCTCTCTCTCTCCATCTCTCTCTCTACAGCCCTGTCTCTCTCTCTCTCCATCTCTCTCTCTACAGCCCTGTCTCTCTCTCTCCTTCTCTCTCTCTACAGCCCTGTCTCTCTCTCTCTCTCTCCATCTCTCTCTCTACAACCCTGTCTCTCTCTCTCTCCATCTCTATCTCTACAGCCCTGTCTCTCTCTCTCTCTCTCCTTCTCTCTCTCTACAGCCCTGTCTCTCTCTCTCTCCTTCTCTCTCTCTACAGCCCTGTCTCTCTCTCTCTCCTTCGCTCTCTCTACAGCCCTGTCTCTCTCTCTCCTTCTCTCTCTCTGCAGCCCTGTCTCTCTCTCTCTCCATCTCTATCTTTACAGCCCATCACTCTCTCTCTCCTTCTCTCTCTCTACAGCCCTCTCTCTCTCTCCATCTCTATCTCTACAGCCCTGTCTCTCTCTCTCTCCATCTCTATCTCTACAGCCCTGTCTCTCTCTCTCTCTCCCTTCTCTCTCTCTACAGCCCTGTCTCTCTCTCTCTCCTTCTCTCTCTCTACAGCCCTGTCTCTCTCTCTCTCTCTCCATCTCTCTCTCTACAACCCTGTCTCTCTCTCTCTCCATCTCTATCTCTACAGCCCTGTATCTCTCTCTCTCTCTCCTTCTCTCTCTCTACAGCCCTGTCTCTCTCTCTCTCCTTCTCTCTCTCTACAGCCCTGTCTCTCTCTCTCTCCTTCGCTCTCTCTACAGCCCTGTCTCTCTCTCTCCTTCTCTCTCTCTGCAGCCCTGTCTCTCTCTCTCTCCATCTCTATCTTTACAGCCCATCACTCTCTCTCTCCTTCTCTCTCTCTACAGCCCTGTCTCTCTCTCGCTCCGTCTCTCTCTCTACATCCCTGTCTTTCTCTCTCTCAATCTCTCTCTCTCTTTCACTCTCTCTCTCTTTCCCTCTCTCTCTCACTCTCTCTTTCCCTCTCTATCTCCCTCTCTCTTTCCCTCTCTCACCCACTCTCTCACTTCCCCCTCTACCCCATTCTCTCTCCCCCATCTCTCTCTGTCTGTTCCTCCCTCTCTGCCGTGCTCTTCTTTCAGTTGATTTCCCTGTGGTATTTCCCAATGTAAACAGACAGTGTCGTGTGTATGGACAGATCTCGTCTGTCTGCAGTGCTGCTGCGCTGCTTGACACACACACACACACACACACACACACACACACACACACACACACACACAAGTCTGTTTTGTCTGTGGGAAACACCATGAGTGATTGAGATCTCCTAGTGGCTGCGATCCGATGTGTGCAAGTGGACGTTTTCACTCACCTCCTTCAGTCTGTTTTGACAGTCAGCAAACAACACCATTATTTGCTTTGGTGCAGCAGAGGGAAAATAAGAGGAACACCCCTCTACAATATTTGGGATGAGCTTCCTTCCTTTTAGAATTTCATTCTATAGTTATGAAGTGACTTGAGTACAGTAAATTGATAAAAATGGTTCAGTGTATTAATGTGAATGAAACCCACATCTTTGTCATCGCTAGCGTCACACTTAAATCAACTGATACTGTAGAAGCCTACTGCTGTAACAACCCCACAGTCTGTCTGGGGCTTTATGAACATGGCTACTTTCACAGATTCTGTCTGTCTGTCTGTCTGTCTGGGGCTTTATGAACGTGGCTACTTTCACAGATTCTGTCTGTCTGTCTGTCTGTCTGGGGCTTTATGAACGTGGCTACTTTCACAGATTCTGTCTGTCTGTCTGTCTGTCTGTCTGTCTGGGGCTTTATGAACATGGCTACTTTCACAGATTCTGTCTGTCTGTCTGTCTCGGGCTTTATGAATGTGGCTACTTTCACAGATTCTGTCTGTCTGTCTGTCTGTCTGGGGCTTTATGAACGTGGCTACTTTCACAGATTCTGTCTGTCTCTCTGTCTGTCTGGGGCTTTATGAACGTGGCTACTTTCACAGATTCTGTCTGTCTGTCTGTCTGTCTGGGGCTTTATGAACGTGGCTACTTTCACAGATTCTGTCTGTCTGTCTGTCTGTCTGTCTGGGGCTTTATGAACATGGCTACTTTCACAGATTCTGTCTGTCTGTCTGTCTGTCTGTCTGGGGCTTTATGAACATGGCTACTTTCACAGATTCTGTCTGTCTGTCTGTCTCGGGCTTTATGAATGTGGCTACCTTCACAGATTCTGTCTGTCTGTCTGTCTGTCTGTCTGGGGCTTTATGAACATGGCTACTTTCACAGATTCTGTCTGTCTGTCTGTCTCGGGCTTTATGAATGTGGCTACCTTCACAGATTCTGTCTGTCTGTCTGGGGCTTTATGAACGTGGCTACTTTCACAGATTCTGTCTGTCTGTCTGTCTCGGGCTTTATGAATGTGGCTACCTTCACAGATTCTGTCTGTCTGTCTGGGGCTTTATGAACGTGGCTACTTTCACAGATTTTGTCTGTCTGTCTGTCTGTCTGTCTGTCTGGGGCTTTATGAACGTGGCTACTTTCACAGATTCTGTCTGTCTGTCTGTCTGTCTGGGGCTTTATGAACGTGGCTACTTTCACAGATTCTGTCTGTCTCTCTGTCTGTCTGGGGCTTTATGAACGTGGCTACTTTCACAGATTCTGTCTGTCTGTCTGTCTGTCTGTCTGTCTGTCTGGGGCTTTATGAACGTGGCTACTTTCACAGATGTTGTCTGTCTGTCTGTCTGTCTGGGGCTTTATGAATGTGGCTACTTTCACAGATTCTGTCTGTCTGTCTGTCTGTCTGGGGCTTTATGAACGTGGCTACTTTCACAGATTCTGTCTGTCTGTCTGTCTGGGGCTTTATGAACGTGGCTACTTTCACAGATTCTGTCTGTCTGTCTGTCTGTCTGTCTGGGGCTTTATGAACGTGGCTACTTTCACAGATTCTGTCTGTCTCTCTGTCTGTCTGGGGCTTTATGAACGTGGCTACTTTCACAGATTCTGTCTGTCTGTCTGTCTGTCTGGGGCTTTATGAACGTGGCTACTTTCACAGATTCTGTCTGTCTGTCTGTCTGTCTGGGGCTTTATGAACATGGCTACTTTCACAGATTCTGTCTGTCTCTCTGTCTGTCTGGGGCTTTATGAACGTGGCTACTTTCACAGATTCTGTCTGTCTGTCTGTCTGGGGCTTTATGAACGTGGCTACTTTCACAGATTCTGTCTGTCTGTCTGTCTGGGGCTTTATGAACGTGGCTACTTTCACAGATTCTCTCTGTCTGTCTGTCTGTCTGTCTGGGGCTTTATGAACGTGGCTACTTTCACAGATTCTGTCTGTCTGTCTGTCTGTCTGGGGCTTTATGAACGTGGCTACCTTCACAGATTCTGTCTGTCTGTCTGGGGCTTTATGAACGTGGCTACTTTCACAGATTTTGTCTGTCTGTCTGTCTGTCTGTCTGGGGCTTTATAAATGTGGCTACTTTAACAGATTCTGTCTGTCTGTCTGTCTGGGGCTTTATGAACGTGGCTACTTTCACAGATTCTGTCTGTCTGTCTGGGGCTTTATGAACGTGGCTACTTTCACAGATTCTGTCTGTCTGTCTGGGGCTTTATGAACGTGGCTACTTTCACAGATTCTGTCTGTCTCTCTGTCTGTCTGGGGCTTTATGAACGTGGCTACTTTCACAGATTCTGTCTGTCTGTCTGTCTGTGTGGGGCTTTATGAACGTGGCTACTTTCACAGATTCTGTCTGTCTGTCTGTCTGGGGCTTTATGAACGTGGCTGCTTTCACAGATTCTGTCTGTCTGTCTGTCTGGGGCTTGATGACAGCATGCTGTGAATGTGGCTAGTTTCACAGAGTTAGGCAGGATAGAAAACACTACTTAACAATTTTGGCCAGTGGTCCCTGGATCAGCTGTGGATGGTTGAGGTAGAGACACACACACAGACACACACACACACACACACACACACACACACACACACACACACACACACACACACCCACACACACACACACACACACACACACACACACACACACACACACACACACACAGATGTCAGCGCAGACCACCAGAGTGTAAACGTGTTGGCTGCATGGGGTTATTCTGGTCAGTCCTCCTCACATAGAAAGATGAGCATCTTTCTTTATACAGCAATCATCAAGAACGCAGGAGGAGATGCATACTGTACTCACACAAACAAACACACACACACACACATACACAAACACACACACACACACACATAAACAAACACCCAATTTAAAATGAAGCCTTTCCTGAAATGAGTGTTAGTGTGATGTATAGTAGATAAACAGCCATTCATCCTTTAGCCCAGTGATTTAAAGATCACACTCATCCTGTCTGCATCTAAAGCCACTGACACACACGCACACACACGCACGCACACACACACACAGTCTGCATCCAAAGCCACTGCCACGATGTGCTGGCCTACATCTCACTCATAGTCACCAGAGTTCACCAGGCTGGTGGAAAGAGGAGTAGATGTTGAAAATGTAAACAGCCAACTAAACCACTCACTTTAAGCCATGTTACAAATGGGCAATATTGAATCATGAGATGTGGATATTAAATATATATTACTATATTATTATAATATATGATAAATATTGTGTGTAAGAGTGTTAGAGTGTAGGAGGAGGACAGAGATTCTCCTGTTTCTATTGCAGTGCCATCGACCCTCGTCGAGTGAACTGGCCTTCACCCATAGGTGTCTGCTTCGTCAGCACCAGCACAACACCACAGCCAAACAGACCACACACAGAGTTACTAGGAAGAGAGAGGAGAGGAGGGGAACGACAGAGAAAAAGAGGGGGAGGAGAAGGAGAAGGAGAAGAGGTAAGCTAATGGCCATGTCTTACAGTAAGAAGGAAAATAACATAATTTATGAACACTGCCTATTGTCTCCTCTGTCAAATAAAGTTATTCTCTTCCTGTGCTTCTCTCTTTCTCTCTTCCCTTCTCCTGTTCATGTTGCTGCTGTTAAAATGGGATTTGGTTTATTTTCTTTTTATAGCGCCTTTCCATCATGTTGTTAAACTTCTCTCTCTCTCTCTCTCTCTCTCTCTCTCTCTCTCTCTCTCTCTCTCTCTCTCTCTCTCTCTCTCTCTCTCTCTCTCTCTCTCTCTCTCTCTCTCTCTCTCTCTCTCTCTCTCTCTCTCTCTCTCTCTCTCTCTCTCTCTCTCTCTCTCTCTCTCTCTCTCTCTCTCTCTCTCTCTCTCTCTCTCTCTCTCTCTCTCTCTCTCTCTCTCTCTCTCTCTCTCTCTCTCTCTCTCTCTCTCTGGTTCCACTCTGCCTGCCCAAATGGCTGTAACAAGGCTCACAGAACACACATACACGTGGCTTACATGACATCAGAGGAGGGAAAAACAATATTCTTTCAATCCAGGTCACTGGTGTTGATGACCAATGAAATTACCACAACATTAAACCGTGCCATTCAGACCAACTATCAGTGGGCATTGTCTGTATTACAGTTTTTCTCAATTGCTAAAACACTAAACCCTATTGTCTGAACCAAATGCTCAGTTGCCTGAACCCACTGATTGAATCAATCACTCTTTTGGCAAAACCATAAGCACTTTTCACCTGTTTAGACACAACTTGCCAACACATTTTCATTGTGATGCACAGGTGCTGCATAATGGTGAGCACATGTGACAAAAGTCAAACACAATTAGAGCACAGGTATCACCACTTGAACACAACAACTCAAAATTGATCACACTTGTGGCTAATGATGTGAGGGAACATATACAGTAAGCCAGTTCAGAGAGCACTGGTTTGTGAGGCCCTACAATGGATAGAAATCTGAGAGGAAGAGTTCGTGTGAGAGGAGGTCGAGGTGGTCGAGGTGGTCAGCGAAGACAAAGAACAGTAATATCTGATGAAATCAGAGCTACTGTGATTGACCATGTTCTTGTCCATGGTATGAGCATGAGGGAGGCTGGACAAAGGGTACAACCAAACATCAGTAGATTCACTGTGTCCACCATAATCCGAAGATTTAGAGAAGAGAACAGGTAATTACCTTTTTTGACATTATAGTACAGTATGTAAATGTTGACAGCAATTACTGTATGACATACTATATACTGTACCACAGTATACTGTAAGTGAATATATGTTTCAGTACATCACTGTACCAATGTACTGTAGTATTGTAATGGAGGGTTGGTCTAACTGTTTGTAGGCCTAGTATTCCATGTATATTTTTTTGTAACTCCATGTTCTCTTTTTTGTAGAATTGAAAGACTGCCACATGGGGGTGGGAGGACAGGTATGTTCTCCCCACACCAAGAGACCCTAATTGTTGATATGGTCCGTAAGAAAAATGCCATTAAACTGAGCGAAATTCAGCAGAAGATCATTGAGGACCATTTACATTTTGAGGGTATCAACAGTGTCAGCCTCTCTACTGTTGATCGTGTCCTCAAGCGCAACAGACTGCGCATGAAACAGCTATACAGAGTGCCCTTTGATCGCAACTCAGACAGAGTCAAAGAGCAAAGATTCCAGTATGTACAGGTTGGCATATATCCAGACACATTCAATGTTGATTACTCTAAGTAGTGATTTACTGTAGTGGCCTAAATCACTTTTTCCGTATCACTTACAAAACTATATCTATTTCTACAGAGGGTTTTTCAACTGGATGCAATGGAAAGACCCCATCAATACATCTACATGGATGAAGCTGGGTTTAATCTCACCAAAAGGAGAAGGAGAGGCCGTAATGTGATTGGCCATCGGGCCATTGTTGGTGTTCCTGGGCAGCGTGGTGGCAATGTCACATTATGTGCTGCCATCAGCAATCATGGGGTTGTCCACCATCATGCCAACCTGGGGCCCTACAACACTCACCAGCTCCTCATTTTCCTCAATCACATGCGAGATGCTTTGTTAGGCAGCAGGATGAGCATCCCATCTATGTTGTTGTTTGGGACAATGTGAGTTTTCACAGAGCCCTCCAGGTTAGAGAGTGGTACAATATGAACCAAGGTTTTATCAATCTTTGCCTTCCACCGCACTCCCCTTTCCTAAACCCCATTGAGGAATTCTTCTCCTCATGGCGGTGGAAGGTATATGAACGCCAACCTTACACCAGGGTAAATCTCCTGCAAGCCATGGGACTTGCCTGTGGTGACATAGGTGTGGAGGCATGCCAAGCCTGGATACGGCATGCCAGGGTTTTTTTCCCCGTTGCCTGGCCAGACAAAATGTGGCCTGTGATGTGGATGAAGTCCTGTGGCCTGACCCAGTACGGAGACATGATGCTGTGGCTGAGTAATGCACTTATTTGTATATTTTTGTACTTTATTTTTACATGGGCTTACTGTACACAAGTGGCAAACGCATAAGATTTCTGTTTGTTTTTACAAGTGCTACATGTAAATGCACAATATTTCTGTTTTGTCTTTTTGTACAAGTGCTAAATGCACAGTTTTTTTTTGTTTTGCAACATGCATTTAGCCTACAGTGAACAATAAACATTTATTTCTCCAGCTTCATGTCCTGAGCATTGTGTTTTCTATTTTTCTACGTAGTGTTTAGTGACTGTTCAGTAGTGTTTTTTATTTTGATTGACTCGGGGCACGATTTGACAACATAGTTCAGTTTTGAGCACAGATTGAACTGTTTTGAGGTGAAAGTTTGGTTTTGCAAGAAGAGTCTGAGGTTTTGTGAATGTAGCTTGAAAATTGGGTTTTGTGTTCACAGTTAAGAGAAAAGGAGAGCAGCTTTCAAGAAATGTGTCTTAGCAATCGAGAAAAACTGTAATAGGTGCTCTGCTGGACAGCCTGCTCTGCCCAGTAGTGTGAAAATAGTTTGCAGTTCTATCTTCAGGCCTGGTCCAGTATATGTCCACAGCTGAGGTACTGGTCCTGGTGTAGTGGGTTCTAAACCCCCCTGACTGCCCTGTCAGTCTCCTCCTAAAAGCACTGGCAACTCTACAGCAGAGACCAAGTCAACCCTGTAGGCCTGACAGGCAAAAATTGTTGTGACTGGGAGCACATTGTGCAGCTCTGGCCAGGCCAGCCATCTAAACACTCCTCTGAACCTTCCTATCTCCTCTCCAGCTCCAACAGACAGACACCATCCAGTACCACTGTTGTAGATGGGCAGCAGCTGAGCTACTATACCAACAATGAAAGAGAGAGAGAGAGAGAGAGAGAGAGAGAGAGAGAGAGAGAGAGAGAGAGAGAGAGAGAGAGAGAGAGAGAGAGAGAGAGAGAGAGAGAGAGAGAGAGAGAGAGAGAGAGAGAGAGAGAGAGAGAGAGAGAGAGAGAGAGAGAGAGAGGGATGAGAGAGAAAGAGAGAGAGGGGGGGTGGAGAGAGACACAGAGAGAGAGAGAGAGAGAGAGAGAGTAGAGAGAGAGAGAGAGCGAGAGAGAGAGAGAGAGAGAGAGAGAGAGAGAGAGAGAGAGAGAGAGAGAGAGAGAGAGAGAGAGACAGACAGACAGACAGAGATGTAATGTGGCAATGTAAACATATGTTTCCCATGACAATAAAGCCCTTTGAATTGAAATTGAATTGAATTGAGCTACTATACCAACAATGAAAGAGAGACAGAGAGAGAGAGAGAGAGAGAGAGAGAGCGAGTGAGAGAGAGCGAGAGAGAGAGAGAGACACAGAGAGACAGAGAGAGAGAGAGAGAGAGAGAGCAGGACTGGTGAGCTGGCTGATGGGTACTTGGGTAAATAGGAGTGTTTAGAGGTGCAGAGGGGAGAGAGGAGTTTATCAGGACTTTATATCTGTGTTACATATGTTGTTTGTGTGTTTTAGTGACCATGTAATGTTATGTTCTCTTTATTTATACCCTCTGCGTTGACCATCGATCAGTGCCTGTGTGTGTGTGTGTGTGTGTGTGTGTGTGTGTGTGTGTGTGTGTGTGTGTGTGTGTGTGTGTACCATCCAGTTTTTAACTTGTATTTTACAATAGCACAGCTTCAGGCATTTGTGTATTCCACTCTGGCACCAAAACTGTGAATTATTTATTGGGGCGTATCACGCACGCAATGCAACAATGCAAACACTCAGACACAATAACATTTTACAGATGCCTGGAGTTCTACCATTGCTCTAGCCTGGTCCCAGATCTGATGGGATGGGATGGGACTGCAATGGTTTGTAAACAATTGAATATCTCAAATCAGACATATCTGAAACTGTTTATCTACTGAAGCTAGGAAAGTCAATGTATAGTAGGCTACTGTGTGTATCTGACTCGGAGGTGGAATGTAGTAGTGTTTAGAAGGTAGAAACCCTAGTCTGAAAGCCTAATTATCCCCTCACAAAACTTTTACTGCCTGGCTAATGACCCATTAATAGTTGCAAACTCTCACACCACGCTGTAACAACTTTTCATTCTAGTAAAATTTGCGGTAGAAAGCCCATTGCTTCTGAATAAACATAATTAGGGATATAACTAGAATTGGACATACGAGAAATAAGACTTTTGTTATTTGTAGAGATTCTGGAAACACACAGGACAGAAAATGTTTATAAAACAAGTACAAACAAAAACAATAGTCTGATTTATTTAATAATTCAGGTTGCTAGCCTACTATGTACAACGTTTAGTCTTCATATTCTGTTTATACTATAGTAATAACAAATGTACCACATAGAACACTATCCAATCCAATTTAAGCTCTGATGCAATATCCTGTGCTACCATAGTTCCGACACAAGGGGGTTTGACTCCCGGCGAAATGTGATCCTGCATTTGGCCCTTTAATAGGAATTAGGGATAAACCTAGGGAATGGGATCCACGTCAAGGCGGCACCGTCTCCTGACCTCTCTCTACGTGCACGAGAGACACGGGGAAGCAGAGTTATACAGGACGATACTACATCATGACACGTTGAAAGAAGAGGAATAGTAGGAAAGCTACAGTCAGAAAGTTAATGAGAATAGCAGCCGAGAGTCGTGATGTGATTTACCGGGGCAATTTACTACGTGAGGAAAGAGAGAGAGAGTGAGTGAGAGAGAGCGAGAAAGAGAGAGAGAGAGAGAGAGAGAGAGAGAGAGAGAGAGACTAGAAAATCACAAGGTAAGAGGTATTTGAAATAGTTCCGCTTTAACCAGGAACGCATACGTGTTTTTCTTTTTCCGATTGTAGCCTAGGCTACTAGTCCTCTGTTTTGATTTGTGTCATCACAGGGACATAGGCTAGTTATTACGATTCTGCTCTAGCCTACTGTATGTAGTCTTCTATTCGTTTTGAATTCGTTGGAAGAGAAATGCAACACAAGTTTAGGATTGGATGAGTTTAGGATTGAGCCACATTGCTGATTTTCTGTAGACGTTGTTCATGGTGGTTTCTAGTCCAGTGTGTGTTGTGACCAGTAATGCGGGTGAAATGTTGACGTCGTCTTGCAAAGCCAGAAAAAGAAATATAGAAGATGTGTTGCAAACTGTTAGCTGAAACAGAAATGTCATTGGATTGGATGACCTCAAAGAGATAAACCTATCAACTTTATTGAAGGGGGGGCAGCCGTCTGTCTGTATCATATTCACATCCATATTAATGCTGATACAAATAGATAAACAGTCCAGGTGTTATCTAAGGGCACCAGGGACAGTACCATTTTGCCACTTCTACACCAAATGCGTTCTGTTGAGTGTTGGGAATTCAGCTGTTGCAACCAGCTGAATTGGAACGTGGTGTATAAGGTAGCATCTATTTGATGTGAGTTGTAAATCATAGGGTCTTAGTTATGACATGGGTCATAAACCAAACCATGATAATATTTTATATTTTTTTATTTCCATGCTAGTTTTGAATACCCATGCCAAACTCTAAATATGTAAGCTACAGCCCCTACAGACAGAATCCAAAACATTGCAGATTTGCTGTTATAGGCCAATTCAGAATCATGCAGTCTGGTTATTGGATACCTACTGATGTTGAACTTTTGATAGATGCATGTGCTCCTACACTCTTAGAAAAAAAGGTGCTATCTAGAACCTAAAAGGGTTCTTTGGCTGTCCAAAGAACCCTTTGGACAGCCTTTGAAGAACCCTTTTGGTTCCAGGTAGAACCTTTTTGGGTTCCATGTACCTGGAACTAAAAAGGGTTCTACCTGGGGGAAAAAGGGTACGGCTGTAACAGTTTTGCTTCGGTCCCGCTCCTCGCCCCTACCTGGGCTTGAACCAGGGATCCCCTGCACACATCGACAACAGACACCCTCGAAGCACCGTTACCCATCGTTCCACAAAAGCTACGGCCCTTACAGTGCAAGGGAAACAACTACTTCAAGGTCTCAGAGCGAGTGATGTCACCGATTGAAACGCTACTAGCGCGCACCGCTAACTAGCTAGCCATTTCACACTGGTTACACTCCTATGGGAACAGCTGAAGAGCCCTTTTAGAACCCTTTTTTCTAAGAGTGTATAGGTCTCTCTTCACCGTATTGCTGAGCAATGGATTATATTTGCAGTAGAGGGTAACTTACGTTTTCCCCACAGCACAGTCCTGCTCTCTCATCTCCTGTTGTTAGTCATGCATTGTTGAGACGAGACAGGTCTGAGTGTGTGTGTGTGTGTGTGTGTGTGTATGCATGCGTGTGTGTGTAGTGATGGGATAGGATGTTTACACCTCAGCACAGAGGAATGTCCTGGTCTGTATTTACGGCAGAGACTGATAATGAGTGTGGTCAGTTTACAGACAGCCTGTCATTAGACTACCCTGCCTGCACACTCAGCTTTCTATAGAGGTAGAGAGGAGAGGTAGAGAGGAGAGGTGGAGAGAAGAGGGGAGGAGAAGAGAGGAGGGGAGGAGAGGAGAGGAGAAGGGGAGAAGAGAGGGGGAGAAGAGAGAGTGAGAGGAGAGAAGAGAAGAGAGGGGGAAATGAGAGTGAGAGGAGAGGAAAGGAAAGGTGGAGGAGAGGATGGGAGGGTAGGAGAGGAGAGGAGAGAAGAGGGGACAAGAGGAGGAGACAGGAGAGGAAGATAAGGGGTCCTACCCTGGCTCTTAGGAGCCCCTGCACATGCCAGTTTTTGAAAGTACAGCTGTTACGGACCCTTGAGCTGCTTAATGTGTATTCATGTATATTTATAACTAGAGACATGGTAGGTGTTTGGACAATCTTTCACATGACAAATGTGTTACTCCAGGGTTAATAAAAAGAAATAACCTATGTAATTACGTTACTCCAGGGTTAATAAAAAGAAATAACCTATGTAATTACGTTACACCAGGGTTAATAAAAAGAAATAACCTATGTAATTATGTTACTCCAGGGTTAATAAAAAGAAATAACCTATGTAATTGTGTTACTCCAGGGTTAATAAAAAGAAATAACCTATGTAATTATGTTACTCCAGGGTTAATAAAAAGAAATAACCTATGTAATTATGTTACTCCAGGGTTAATAAAAAGAAATAACCTATGTAATTACGTTACTCCAGGGTTAATAAAAAGAAATAACCTATGTAATTACGTTACACCAGGGTTAATAAAAAGAAATAACCTATGTAATTACGTTACACCAGGGTTAATAAAAAGAAATAACCTATGTAATTATGTTACACCAGGGTTAATAAAAAGAAATAACCTATGTAATTACGTTACTCCAGGGTTAATAAAAAGAAATAACCAATGTAATTATGTTACTCCAGGTATGTATGTACAGGTAGTTGTACTTGTACTTATCTTTGTTGTGATACAAGTTGTAAGTGCTCTATAGCTGCTAGCATGTACTTGCTAGCATGAGAAAAAGTAATTACAGTTATTGTTATCTATCTATCTATCTATCTATCTATCTATCTATCTATCTATCTATCTATCTATCTATCTATCTATCTATCTATCTATCTATCTATCTATCTATCTATCTATCTATCTATCTATCTATCTATCTATCTATCTATCTATCTATCTATCTATCTATCTATCTATCTATCTATCTATCTATCTATCTATCTATCTTATCTATCTATCTCATGTAACCTCTTCTTCACCACATCTATAAGCACAACTCTCTCTGTGTTTGTGGCTTTTTTCTCTATTTCACACACACACACACACACACACACACACACACACACACACACACACACACACTCTCTCTCTCTCTCTCTCTCTCTCTCTCTCTCTCTCTCTCTCTCTCTCTCTCTCTCTCTCTCTCTCTCTCTCTCTCTCTCTCTCTCTCTCTCTCTCTCTCTCTCTCTCGCTCTCTCTCTCTCTCTCTCTCTCTCTCTCTCTCTCTCTCTCTCTCTCTAACACATGCACACACACTGACCCAGATTTAGACACTTGGTGCTCCCAGATCTGAGTCATTCTGGTTACAATCCAGTGGGGATTTCAAATGTCTACTGGGATGATTGGATGGTCCAATCACCTAATCGCTCAATCACACCAGCTGCATGCTCAGCACTGTGTGTGTGAGTGAGTGAGTGAGTGAGTGAGTGAGTGATTGAGAGAGCGAGAGAGAGAGAGAGTGAGGGTGTTTGTGTGTGTGGGTGGGTGCACTGTGTATGTGAGCATTGAAGAGTTACGGATGGCTGGGGAGTGTGTGTTTGACTCTCTCTCTCTCTCTCTCTCTCTCTCTCTCTCTCTCTCTCTCTCTCTCTCTCTCTCTCTCTCTCTCTCTCTCTCTCTCTCTCTCTCTCTCTCTCCCTCTCCCTCTCTCTCTCTCTCTCTCTCTCTCTCTCTCTCTCTCTCTCCCTTACCATAGATGGGCTGCTTTGGACTGGTCTGGGCTAGACTGAATAGACTAGCAGGACCCACTATAGCAGCTGATCTAAGCTAGCAGGACCTACCATAGCAGGGTTGGCCTGGTTTGGCCTTAGCTAGCTGGGTATACCGTAGCAGGGCTGCTCGAGGCTAGCCTGGCAGGGCCGAGCATGGCTGTCTGCTTTGGGCAGACCTCTCCTCCCTCACAACCCCGGTTTACCTCTGCCTGGCTGGTTCTCCTAAACCTCAAGCTCCAGAGAGAGAACGGAACCAGGGTCTGGGCCTTGTGGTCGCCAGAGGAACCTCTGGATGTATGGCTTCTGTAATTGTCTGCTAGCCAGTGCTAGCCCTGTATTTATGAGCAGGCTAATTGTAGAGAGTACAGAGAGACATGGCTCAGTTATAGCTGCTGGGTCTTTGAGCTTTGACCGTCTGCTGTACTGCTGCTGACAGTGGATGACCATGGCTATATGTTTGGCTGGCTGGCAGTTTGTCTGGCTGTCTGGTTGGCTGGCTGGCTGGCTGTTTGTCTGGCTGGCAGTTTGTCTGGCTGTCTGGTTGGCTGGCTGGCTGGCTGGCTGGCTGGCTGTTTGTCTGGCTGGCAGTTTGGCTGGCTGGCAGTTTGTCTGGCTGTTTGTCTAGCTGGCTAGCTGGCTAGTTGACTGACTGGCTGGCTGGCTGGCTGTTTGTCTGGTTGGCTGGTTGACTGTTTGTCTGGCTGGCTGTTTGACTGGCTGGCGGGATGTTTGGCTGGCGGGCTGGCTGGTGGGCTGACTGGCTGGCTGTTTGTCTGGCTGGCTCGCTGATTGGCTGACTGAATGGCTGTCTGTCTGTTTGTCTAGCTGGCAGGCTGAATGACTGACTGACTGGCTTGCTGTTTATCTGGCTGGCTGACTGGATGACTGTCTTGTCTGTCTTGTCCGTTTGTCTTTAGACACCACTACAACAATTGTTATAGATGAGCTATACATTCAACACTTTTAGTTATGATTACTATAATCATCTTTGTCTCCCATTGAATTCACGCTTGAGCCATTGTGAATAAAACATGTGAGAATATCTGTCTAGTCAGAGAAAATGGCAACTAGTCAATCTCTGATCCCTCTCTCTCAGGTAAAAATAACTTGAGCGCCCCAGTTTCCCACATTCAGAGCTCTGTCCATTCACACTCTCACACATTATTTTCCCGTCTTTCTTTGCCTAGCTAGGCTATAACTCACACACACACAGCCCCCCCTCCAGCCTCCACATCCATGATGGGACTGTCATGCAGAAAGACACTATTGTGCCGGCTTGGATCCTGTTTCACTCCTGCCCTGTAATTAAGAAGGGATTGCCTAGCTGGGCTGGGCTGGGGAGAGCTGGGTTGGGGGCTGGGGCTGGAGATGGGGGTGGGATCCAAGCATTTCATGGCTTGGCTATGCCTCGGCAACACATATTCCAAAGCTAGGGAGATCTTGATGAGGGACTGATGCTGGGGGTGGGGCACAGGGTTAGGAATTATTAGGTGATTTGGTTAAAAAGCAGAGCCTGCCCTGCTGTGTGTGTAGTGAGAGAGCGACAGTTTGAGGTTCAAAGAGGAAACGTGTATTTAACTGTGTCATCATGAAGTCATCGCTGAGTGGTGAGTGTTTGTTTTTCTCACATTGTCCCACTGAGTCATGGGAAGTGAAGTAGGGATGAGTTGTGAGGTGAAACACTCTTTGCCCACAAAGATCTTCAAAAGGGTTTTCACTTTTTTTACACTTGTTTTCACTTGATTTCACTTGTTTTCACTTGATTTAACTTGTTTTCACTTGATTTCATTTGATTTAACTTGATTTAACTTGTTTTCATTTGATTTCACTTGATTTCACTTGCTTTCACTTGTTTTCACTTGATTTCACTTGTTTTAATTTGATTTAACTTGATTTAACTTGATTTCACTTGTTTTCACTTGTTTTCACTTGTTTTCACTTGTTTTCACTTGATTTCACTTGTTTTCACTTGTATTCACTTGTTTTCACTTGATTTAACTTGTTTTCACTTGATTTCACTCGATAAAAAAAAAACGTTAAAAAAGTTACACGTATTGTAACTGTTTGCTGCTCCATTCCCGTGTCCTGGCTCTGGCTGTGTGTGTGTGTGTGTGTGCAGTGTGTATTAATCACTGTGTGTTGTTCTGCAGGTTCGGGTCAGTCGGTCGGTTACCAGTCGACAGGGTCCATCCATCCAGCGGACAGCGGTGCGGTCAACATGGCGGACGTCTTGGAGAGTGGCAGGGCGGGTGCAGGCTCTGTAGTAGGAGCGGGCAGCGTGGATTGGCAGAAGCGTTGCGTTGCCCTGGAGATGCAGCTGCTCAGGTTCCGTCTGCAGGCGGGGAAGATCCGAGAGCTGCTGGCCGAGAAGGTGAGAGAGAGAGGGGCATCATGGGGAATGTAGTACTATCTAAGGGAAAAGTCCCAGCAAACACACAACCTCCACACAACGTTGACTCCAAGTTGTGGGCATCAACGTCATGTGCCAATGCTACTTTGTACTGTCTAAGGCAGTGTTTCTTCATCCTGGTCCTGGGGACCCAAGGAAACACACATTTTGTTTTTTTTACCTGGCACTACACACCTGATGCCACTAATCAAGTCATTATCAAACCTGTGACTAGTGGAATCAGGTGTGTAGTGCTAGGGCAAAAACAAAAATGTGCACCTTCTTAGGTCCCCTAGACCAGGATTAAGAAACCACAGGTGTAAGAGGAAAGTAAGAACTGTAGTGCAAATCTATTTTAGCATCACAAATCATAAAGTATGGGATTAAGTTTTCCACCCACGGAGCAGCCTTGCCAATGTTTGTTTTGACCTTACATTGATTTGATGTGCATGAATGAACTGTATTGCGTTATTCACCGTTTTACAGCCAACAGACCCACACAGTGTTGGAACTGGTAATGCTATGGTGACATTTCTCTGTGCTGATCTAGTAGAACAGTAGGCTGGTTTAGGAACATGATTTTCATTGGGCTATTCCTCCTCCAGTTGTGACACTGACATAAAATACTACCTGTGATTGGCCACCTAAAACCTCCCTCCTTCTATCCCCTGTTCCTACTTCTAGACTCTGTCAGTCATGCTGCATTGACCTCTGTGTTGCAACAAACGGTTAACTGTCTGGTCCTTGGCAGACAGCCCTGCACGAAAGCAAGGAAACTACTGACTCGTGTGAATGAGTGCCTGAGTGAAAATACAGGTGTGTCCCCGTGTGGAAATAGGCTTTCTCTAGATTGGTCCAGTTTCTCTACAGTACGTGTTCTGAGAAAGATCCTCATAAAAGAATTCCAGGAACAGTATAGCAACATTTACGAGGGATCATTCTTAGAATGTTGAATTGTAATTATTATTATTATTATTATTGAATTGTAACATTAAATTAAAGTTTTCCTTTGACGTTGTCAGAATGTCATGCTTGTTCCGAAACATTCTAATAATGTTCAGAGTAACGTTGTTAGTAAGCAACCAAATGTCAACCAAATGAAACTCACTTTGTTCAGGGACTGCTTCTTGCTAGCTGCTATATATATGGGGTTTTCACTACTCATAATAAAACCAATTATCTTTGCATTGTTTTGGTAAGGAGGATTGTCATGGTAGATCATTCTATAATAGATATATACTGTATATTATACAGTTGAAGTCGGAAGTTTACATACACTTAGGTTGGAGTCATTAAAACTTGTTTTTCAACCACTCCACACATTTCTTGTTAACAAACTATAGTTTTGGCAAGTTGGTTAGGACATCTACTTTGTGCATGACACAAGTAATTCTTCCAACAATTGTTTACAGACAGATTATTTCACTTATAATTCACTGTATCACAATTCCAGTGGGTCAGAAGTTTACATACACTAAGTTGACTGTGCCTTTAAACAGCTTGGAATATTCCAGAAAATGATGTCATGGCTTTAGAAGCTTCTGATAGGCTAATTGACATCATTTGAGTCAATTGGAGGTGTACCTGTGGATGTATTTCAAGGCCTACCTCCAAAATCAGTGCCTCTTTGCTTGACATCATAGGAAAATCAAAAGAAATCAGCCAAGACCTCTGAAAAAAAATTGTAGACCTCCACAAGTCTGGTTCATCTTGGGAGCAATTTCCAAACGCCTGAAGGTACCACGTTCATCTGTACAAGCAATAGTACGCAAGTATTACATTTTTACATTTTAGTCATTTAGCAGACGCTCTTATCCAGAGCGACTTACAGTTAGTGAGTGCATACATTTTCATACTGGCCCCCCGTGGGAAACGAACCCACAACCCTGGCATTGCAAGCGCCATGCTCTACCAACTCAGCTATAAACACCATGGGACCACGCAGCCATCATACCGCTCAGGAAGGAGACGCGTTCTGTCTCCTAGAGATGAACGTACTTTGGTGCACAGCAAAGGACCTTGTGAAGATGCTGGAGGAAACAGGTGCAAAAGTATCTATATCCACAGTAAAACGAGTCCTATATCGACATAATGAGATTAATATCTTCCTAAAGCATGACCCTGAGGACATAATGAGATTAATATATTCCTAAAGCATGACCCTGAGGACATAATGAGATTAATATCTTCCTAAAGCATGACCCTGAGTACGTAATTAAATTAATATCTTCCTAAAGCATGACCCTGAGGAGTGCAGACTGCTCTGTCATGTGACTCTGGTCAATGGGGTCACCTAGAGAGGCAGTCAATAGATGGCAAAAGGCTACTGTCTTTGAGTGCACTGCATTAAACATGATTTGTTGGGTTAGTTTGTTGATTTCCTAATACTGTAAGGAAGCGTGTGGAGCCTACAACCATAGAATGAGGACAGGGCAAGGGACGCTGGAAGCTGTGAAATAAGCTGTTGGACTGGAAGATTAAAGAGAAAGGACTATATATCTCTCTCTCTTTCTCTCCCACCCCCTCTTCTCTTGACCATCTGTCCTTTTGTAACAATTTAACCCCTGGATGTCCAATTAATGATTGAGCTACAGCTTTTCACTACTCTATGAACAGTAACAACAGCTCTCACTAACCATCAACAGCCATATCACTAACGGTTAATGATTATAGTCAGTCTCAACTGAAACACTGAGGTAGATGGTTGGGGGAGAACAGCTCTCTCTCTCTCTCTCTCTCTCTCTCTCCTCTCTCTCTCTCTCTCTCTCTCTCTCTCTCTCTCTCTCTCTCTCTCTCTCTCTCTCTCTCTCTCTCTCTCTCTCTCTCTCTCTCTCTCTCTCTCTCTCTCTCTCTCTCTCTCTCTCTCTCTCTCTCTCTCTCTCTCTCTCTCTCTCTCATTAAGACAGTATAGCAGTATGGCTAACCTGCTGACCAGCAGCAGATTTCTGAGGCTTTGCAAAAAGGTGTAGAATGCAGGTATAAAGTACAAAGTCATGGGAGGATGCTTAGCTGCCTGTGTGTTACTGCTAGCTGCATTTTCAGGTTTCACCATGTGTTTACTTAGAGTTGTCAGATAGTAGTAGTAGTAGTAGTAGTAGTAGTAGTATGTTTATTTCTTTATTTGGATCCCCATTAGCTTTTGCAGAAGCATCAGGTACTCTTCCTGGGTTCCACAAAAAACACAAAACATGACAAGTAACAAAACACTGATAGACAAGGACAGTCACACAAATACAACTAAAAAATGTTTGTTAGTGTGTCTGTGTGTTTGTTAGTGTGTCTGTGTGTTTGTGTGTGTGTCTGTGTGTTTGTTAGTGTGTCTGTGTGTTTGTTAGTGTGTCTGTGTGTTTGTTAGTGTGTCTGTGTGTTTGTGTGTGTGTCCCCTCACAGTCCCTGCCGTTCCATGAGATGTTGTTTAATCAGATTTTTAAAGGCCATTTTGCTGTTTTTGGAGATGGAAGGGAGTTCGATGCAAACATGGCTCTGTGTAATACCGTGCATTGCTATGAATTCATTTTGGACTTGGGGACTGTGAAGAGACCCCTGGTGGCATGTCTTGTGGGATATGTATGGGTGTCTGAGCTGAATGTTATTTGATTGTGCAGACAATCTGGAATTTTCATCACAGTAATATTTCTCATGACAACTAGAAGAGAAGCAGTATATTAGTATATAGTATACTTCCCCAGAGTCATATGAACTCGTGGATACCATTTTCATGTCTCTGTGTCAAGTATGAAGGAAGTTAGAGGTAGTTTTGCGTAGTGACTATGGTATCTGCTAGCAGGGTATCTACTAGCATGCTAGGATATAACATAGACTTTCAATGATTATGCTAACGCTAGCGAAACTGCCTCTAACTTTCTTCATACTTCATACACAGAGATAAAAATGGTATCCACGAGTTCATCTGACTCTGGGGAAGTAGATCAAATCCCATATCCCTTTAATCTCTCGTTAACCCTTAACCAGGAAAGACTGGCATGCATGTTGTTCATGTTAGTTCCCGCTCAGCCCAGTCAAAACTGTTCGCTGCTCTGGCACCCCAATGGTGGAACAAGCTCCCTCACGACGCCAGGACAGCGGAGTCACTCACCACCTTCCGGAGACATTTGAAACCCCACCTCTTTAAGGAATACCTGGGATAGGATAAAGTAATCCTTCTATCCCCCCCCTCCCCTTACCCCAACCCAAACCCCAACCCCCCCACCTTTTATGCACAACTCCAGTTGAGGTTTAGGTCTTAGAGAATGTTTTGAACTAAATACAATGCTTTTAGTTTTAGATGTATTTAAGACCAGTTTATTATTAATCACCCATTCTGATACAGACTATTGGATAAATAACTCTGCAACCATGTGATGTAAAGCCATAGCAAGTGAGTTTCTTCAATAACAATTTATGATCAATAATATCAAAGGATGCCCTGAAATCTAACATGTCAGCTCAAACTATCATCTTATTATCCATTTATTTTAACCAATCATCTGTCATCTGAGTCAGTGCAGTAAAAGTTGAGTGCCCTTAACTTGTTCTCTGAAAAATAGCATTGTATTTGGTCAAACACAATTCTCTCCATCAGTTTACTGAGAACAGGCAGCAAACTGATTGGGCAGGTGTGCTTTAATGTTTTTTGGTAGTGGAATTACTTTAGCTTCCTTCCACGCCTATGGACACACATACTCCTTTAGGCTTTGGTTAAAGATATATCAAAATAGGGGTGACAATACAGTCTGCTACCATTATCAATAGTTTCCCATCAAGGTTGTCTATACCTGGTGGCTTATCATTATTGATGAATAACAAACGTTTTTCCACCTCTCCCACACTAACTTGGCCAAATTCAAAACAGCAATCTTTTTTCTTCATTATTAGATTTTTTTTATACTCAAATATGATGGTTCACTGGTTAATGTTGTCATTTCACTTCTACGTTTTTTCACTTTACTAGTGAAATAGTCATTGAAATGATCGGCAATATCGAAAGGTTTTGTTATAAATGACCCATCAACTTCAATGAACGATGGAGTTTAATTGGGTTTTCTGCCCATGATATCATTTTAAGGTTCTCCAAAGTATTTTTCCATTGTGCTTTATGTAATTTATCTTGGTTGGGTAATATAATTTCTTATTTTTGTTAAGTTTAGTCACAACATTTCACAATTGACAGTATGTCAACCAATCAGCTGAGCAGCCTGACTTGTTGGCCACCTCTTTTGCAAAACATTTTCAGTTCAACATCAATCCAGGGTGCTGTAACAGTTCTCACAGTTAATTTCTTAACAGGTATTAACAGCACTGTTGTCTATCACTGAGCTATCAGCTGTTAGTGGATGAGATGACCCGCTGTCTGTCTCTCGTCCAGTCTGTTATCCTTCCTGTCACTATCTCTCTGTCTGTCCACCTCCCTCCCTGGATACTATCAGCCCCCCGTGGATTCCTCAATGTAGAAAGGAGAGAAGTGTCATTCCTGCCTTACATCATTACTACTCCTCTCTGCTTAACCTTCTAAACACTTTTGAAAGGGAAATGTAGGCCATTTTGATCTTAATAACTTAAAAACTGAGCATTTTAAATGATTAGATTAATCTTAGACTCTATGCTCTTACAATTGAGTAGCTTGGTGAAATATGACAGCTTATTAAATGCAGCAGTAAGCAGATTCTGAAGTCAGTCAGAGTGAACAACAGTTTCTGGATACTTGACATAGTTGTCTCATGCCTGGTCAGCACCTGTTGATCCCTGTGGTAACCAGGGGGGCTGGAGACGGGCACAGAGCCCTACAGACACACATGCACGCACACACACACACACTTACGGCCATATACACACACACACTTAGGGACACACACTTAAGGACACACACACACAGACAAAGACACATAAAACAGACACACACACACAGTACTGTGTCAGCCGTCAGCCTACGAGGAACTTATACAGCTCAAGTCTCAATCCCATGACCTCTGACCTCTAACCTCTGACCTCCTCTGCTTTCTAACTTGGATGTGCAAGCTACTTTAATGGAAATAATATTTTATAAGTACCGCCTACGGCCCTTAGTTGTCATCTTGGCTTGCTAAAAAACTTGCTGAGAGACTGTATGCTAACCATTTTTAGGGTTAAAGGTTAAAGTAAAGTGGTGAAGACTTTTGTTTACTCCTCTGACTCCTCTCCCACTTGGCCAGGTCTTTTGACCTTGAGGTGAGGAGTCATTCAACCACTAACCACCACCAACAACCTCCTTCCCTGTGTTCTCCATCTCTACCCTAGCTTTAATCAGTGTTATTCTAGGCGTGAGTGACTGAGGCAGTGTCCTAAATGGCATCATATTCCCTAAATAGTGCACTACTTTTGATCAGAGCCCTATGAGCCCTGGTAAAAGAAATAGTGCCAATTGGGATGGACCCTGAGTGTCCAACTGGTGTGAGTGGATTCCCGGAATCTGTTCTGTGCCCTTTGGAGTTTATGAGCAATGGAAGTAGAATGCTTCTAAACAATGTCCTTTCCTCTCCTCTCCTCCTCTCTTCTCCTCTCGTCTCCTCTCTTTCAAGCAGTGGGATTCCATTAGTGTGTTTGTCCCTCTTACAGGTTACTGAACTGAACCTGAGGGAAGAGAGGACATGCTGGGTCACACTGTGTGTGTGTGTGTGTGTGTGTAAGAGTGAGTTTCCAATGCCCTCCTTTTGAGAGGGGATTTTAAGCCTTCCCCGTCACAATTGCTACTTTTAATTAAACCTTAGACAAACTCAGCCACTCCACTCAGAGACGCTGCCATGCATAGGTTCAGGCAAGACACATCCTGCAATGTACTGTAGGCTGGCTGTACTGTAGGCTGGCTGTACTGTAGGCTGGCTGTACTGTAGGCTGGCTGTGCTGGCTGGCTGGCTGTGCTGGCTGGCTGGCTGTACTGGCTGGCTGGCTGTGCTGGCAGGCTGGCTGTACTGCAGGCTGGCTGTACTGTAGGCTGGCTGTACTGCAGGCTGGCTGTACTGCAGGCTCGCTGTACTGCAGGCTGGCTGTACTGTAGGCTGGCTGTACTGGCTGGCTGGCTGTACTGGCTGGCTGGCTGTGCTGGCAGGCTGGCTGTACTGCAGGCTGGCTGTACTGCAGGCTGGCTGTACTGCAACACGATCTCATAGTTTCCCTTTCGAAATTCAACATATTAATAATTTTGCGTGCTTACAGGGTTAATTCTGCGTGGTTACAGGGTTAATTCTGCGTGGTTACAGGGTTAATTCCACATGGTTACAGTGTTAATTCCACGTGGTTACAGGGTTAATTCCACGTGGTTACAGGGTTAAAACAGAAACAAGTCAAAGATGAACAGTTTAGGCATTCATTCTGAGTGGTTAAGGTTAGGGCTATAGTTTGGGGAAGGCTTGAAACAAAATAATAAAAAACTATGCGCTATTACCATCAAGTATCATCAAGTATTTTCATAGCTTGCTATAGCATTGTGAACTGCGGTAGGGCAGTGGTCTGAGCAGCATGCTTTGGCTCCGAGCATCATGAGTTTGCACCCAGTGGCAGGCAATTGTTTATCTTTTTTTTTGCCAAGGAAGGCATATATCGACGTTCTCAGGACCTTTTCAAACGTCAGAAATCGAAGTCTATTTCTAGTGATCAGGCTGGTAGGCTAGCACGGACTCACTTCCTGCATAGTACTGTAGGCTAGCACGGACTCACTTCCTGCATAGTACTGTAGGCTAGCACAGACTCACTTCCTGCATAGTACTGTAGGCTAGCACAGACTCACTTCCTGCATAGTACTGTAGGCTAGCACATACTCACTTCCTGCATAGTACTGTAGGCTAGCACAGACTCACTTCCTGCATAGTACTGTAGGCTAGCACAGACTCACTTCCTGCATAGTACTGTAGGCTAGCACAGACTCACTTCCTGCATAGTACTGTAGGCTAGCACAGACTCACTTCCTGTATAGTACTGTAGGCTAGCACATACTCACTTCCTGCATAGTACTGTAGGCTAGCACACAGACTATAGACTACCATGGTGGACAGACATGTCTCAGCTATATTTATGGTAACACACACACACACACACACACACACACACACACACACACACACCAGCTCAGTATAGGGAAATGTCTGGCCCTGCTCCACTGGAGGATCAACTTAGTTTCAGGTGGTTTTCCTGGAAACCCTCTGATGACCTTGCCTGATAATGTTCAATGACTCATTATTCAGTATGACTACATGCTGTGAAGAGGAATGTCTGAGTTGAATGGGTTTTGAGGAATGGGACTCAAGGTTGACAAACCAAGGTTCCTCCCTCCTCTACTCGCTCTCCCCTCTCTCCCCTACCACCCACAGTCACTCGCCGCTCACCTTTCAAATATCCTGTGAGGGGGACGACGCTTACAGTTTTTCTCAATTGCTAAAACACTAAACCCTATTGTCTGAACCAAATGCTCAGTTGCCTGAACCCACTGATTGAATCAATCACTCTTTTGGCAAAACCATAAGCACTTTTCACCTGTTTAGACATAACTTGCCAACACATTTTCATTGTGATGCACCCGTGCTGCATAATGGTGAGCACAGGTGACAAAAGTCAAACACAATTAGAGCACAGGTGTCACCACTTGAACACAACAACTCAAAATTGATCACACTTGTGGCTAATGATGTGAGGAACATATACAGTAAGCCAGTTCAGAGAGCACTGGTTTGTGAGGCCCTACAATGGATAGAAATCTGAGAGGAAGAGTTTGTGTGAGAGGAGGTCGAGGTGGTCGAGGTGGTCAGCGAAGACAAAGAACAGTAATATCTGATGAAATCAGAGCTACTGTGATTGACCATGTTCTTGTCCATGGTATGAGCATGAGGGAGGCTGGACAAAGGGTACAACCAAACATCAGTAGATTCACTGTGTCCACCATAATCCGAAGATTTAGAGAAGAGAACAGGTAATTACCTTTTTTTGACATTATAGTACAGTATGTAAATGTTGACAGCAATTACTGTATGACATACTATATACTGTACCACAGTATACTGTAAGTAAATATATGTTTCAGTACATCACTGTACCAATGTACTGTAGTATTGTAATGGAGGGTTGGTCTAACTGTTTGTAGGCCTAGTATTCCATGTATATTTTTTGTAACTCCATGTTCTCTTTTTGTAGAATTGAAAGACTGCCACATGGGGGTGGGAGGACAGGTATGTTCTCCCCACACCAAGAGACCCTAATTGTTGATATGGTCCGTGAGAACAATGCCATTAAACTGAGCGAAATTCAGCAGAAGATCATTGAGGACCATTTAAATTTTGAGGGTATCAACAGTGTCAGCCTCTCTACTGTTGATCGTGTCCTCAAGCGCAACAGACTGCGCATGAAACAGCTATACAGAGTGCCCTTTGATCGCAACTCAGACAGAGTCAAAGAGCAAAGATTCCAGTATGTACAGGTTGGCATATATCCAGACACATTCAATGTTGATTACTCTAAGTAGTGATTTACTGTAGTGGCCTAAATCACTTTTTCCGTATCACTTACAAAACTATATCTATTTCTACAGAGGGTTTTTCAACTGGATGCAATGGAAAGACCCCCATCAATACATCTACATGGATGAAGCTGGGTTTAATCTCACCAAAAGGAGAAGGAGAGGCCATAATGTGATTGGCCATCGGGCCATTGTTGGTGTTCCTGGGCAGCGTGGTGGCAATGTCACATTATGTGCTGCCATCAGCAATCATGGGGTTGTCCACCATCATGCCAACCTGGGGCCCTACAACACTCACCAGCTCCTCATTTTCCTCAATCACATGCGAGATGCTTTGTTAGGGCAGCAGGATGAGCATCCCATCTATGTTGTTGTTTGGGACAATGTGAGTTTTCACAGAGCCCTCCAGGTTAGAGAGTGGTACAATATGAACCAAGGTTTTATCAATCTTTGCCTTCCACCATACTCCCCTTTCCTAAACCCCATTGAGGAATTCTTCTCCTCATGGCGGTGGAAGGTATATGAACGCCAACCTTACACCAGGGTAAATCTCCTGCAAGCCATGGGACTTGCCTGTGGTGACATAGGTGTGGAGGCATGCCAAGCCTGGATACGGCATGCCAGGGGGTTTTTCCCCCGTTGCCTGGCCAGACAAAATGTGGCCTGTGATGTGGATGAAGTCCTGTGGCCTGACCCAGTACGGAGACATGATGCTGTGGCTGAGTAATGCACTTATTTGTATATTTGTGTACTTTATTTTTACATGGGCTTACTGTACACAAGTGGCAAACGCATAAGATTTCTGTTTGTTTTTACAAGTGCTACATGTAAATGCACAAGATTTCTGTTTTGTCTTTTTGTACAAGTGCTAAATGCACAGTTTTTTTTTGTTTTGCAACATGCATTTAACCTACAGTGAACAATAAACATTTATTTCTCCAGCTTCATGTCCTGAGCATTGTGTTTTCTATTTTTCTACGTAGTGTTTAGTGACTGTTCAGTAGTGTTTTTTATTTTGATTGACTCGGGGCACGATTTGACAACATAGTTCAGTTTTGAGCACAGATTGAACTGTTTTGAGGTGAAAGTTTGGTTTTGCAAGAAGAGTCTGAGGTTTTGTGAATGTAGCTTGAAAATTGGGTTTTGTGTTCACAGTTAAGAGAAAAGGAGAGCAGCTTTCAAGAAATGTGTCTTAGCAATCGAGAAACTGTAAGAACTATTGTAGTGGGAAATTAGTACGTGTGTGTGTGTGTGTGTGTGTGTGTGTGTGTGAGAGTGCATGCGTGTACTGTGTGTGTTACAGACCATAAATATAGCTGAGACATGTCTGTCCATCATGGTAGTCTATAGATCTAACAGAGGAGTGTGTGTGCTAGCCTACATTGCGCACACACACACACACACACACACACACAAACACACAAACACACACACACACACACACACAAACAGACACACACACACTGGATTTTCCCGTGACCCCATTCAACCCCATACTGAGACAGCTGACCCGTAGGAAGAAGTAACCATGGCAACCCTTTTGTCCCCTAGATGCAGGAGCTGGAGCTGAGGGTGACAGAGTCTGACCAAAGGGCTGAGAGCGCTGAGAAACAGGTACAGTACAGTAACAGTCTGCCAACCACATTTTACAATCACAGCTTCTTTAGGCTCGAGTAGCTGCAGCTCTCTCTCGCTCTCATAATTTCTGCACTTCCCTCTCTATAACAGTTGAGGCTCATCTTGCAAACTTGATTTAGTCTCCTCCTACTGATGGTCAAAGAAAGAGTCCATTTATTCCCATCTATCGTGTGAGTGTGTGATGTGAGCATAGTTGATGATGTATTACAGGTCCATGTCATGGAAGAGAAGCTGAAATCTGCAAACATACAACCCAGCGAATCAGAGAACTTGTTGTACAGAAGGTACCAGGACCTGACCAATCAGGTGCAGGAGAAAGATGCAGTGATAAAGAGATTAGAGGTGCAGCTGGAAAAACAGGTATGGAAGTTATAGTGTGAGACCCAAATGGTATCCTATCCCCTTTATAGTGCACTACTTTTGACCAGAGCCCTACGGGCCTTGGTCAAAAGTATGGCACTATAAAGGGAATAGGGTACCATTTGGGACACAACCATAGATAAGAAACATACATGTCCATTCGCGTTCATAATATGTACTGTAGGTTATGATGAGTCACTAACCATAAACCCTGTTTTCTTGGCCTCTAGATCTTAGTCAGAGCCCAGGAGGCTAAGATTATTGAGGAGAAGGCTGCTAAAATCAAAGACTGGGTTACGTTTAAGCTACGAGAGGTAAGCGTAGCTCAGATAAAGTATGTACTGTGACATATACATCCTATAGGGACCAGCCACGTCAAAGATGAATCTTTCTTTGCATTATCTTAACTCAAACCCAAACACAGCTTATGATCAGTTGTTTTAAGACAAAGAGAACAGTTAACCCCAAACTGTCACTAATTGTCATCTTCTTTCTGTGTTTCAGATGGAGATTGAGAACCAGCAGCTGAAGATGTCTAACCTGAAGCAGGCAGAACAGATTATGATGCTGCAGGACAAACTGCAAGGTGATCCTGATCCTCCTTCCACCACAGATGTACAAAAAGCCTGGGAACTTTAGTTAATCTACCCAGCACCTCACCCTCTGAGAGTACCACACTCCATTTTAACAAACCAACACGATGCTAGCCAGCTGTTGTGACAGCATTAACAACTATCATCACAGTTTTCAGTTGTTATCCACCTAAAGTCATGCAAATGGCCTGGTTGAAGTGGCGTAGGATCTGTACGAGTGGGAGTATCTAGATGATGAAGAGTAGGGGGCCCAGCACAGAGCCCTGCGGCACACCACAGTCTATGTTACTTTGATAGTATCAGAGCCTTATCACCTTAGTGCTAGATAGTAGTCAAGTGTGGGCCTATGTTCTACAGTACATGTTGTGATATCGTCAAAAGTTGCTGATGTGACTATCTTTTCCCCTCTTGTCCAATAGCTCTCCTGGAGAAGCATTCATCTCCCCTACCCCCCACCTCTCCATCCACAGACACCCACCAAGTACCCTCTACCCCTCTGTACCACCCATGCTGTCCTGGGACCCCGCCTGCCCAGGAGGAGACAGGCTGGGGGATACAGACATGTCCAGGGGACAGAGCAGAGCAGCCCTGTAAACCCAGAGGGGACAGAGGAGACGCAACAGGCCACGGCACTGTGACAGTAACCCTGCCAGACACTCCCTCTCTGGGCAGCAGGGGCAGGGAGGCTGGGGCTGGACCTGGTAGTCCTGTTCCAACCACTGGAGGTCAGGACCAACCAGAAGGTGGCGCTACTCCCAGAGATCACTCCTCGGACGAGCTCAACAGCAGGTTCCGCTCCCAACGTCTCCACTCCTCCTCCTCTTCCTCTTCCTCCTCCTCATCTTCCTCCGCCTGTGAAACAACCCACGGGGGTCCCAGGACCCCTGATATCCCTACATCCACCTCCACCCCCAAAAACCCTCTCCTCTGCCGCTCTCCATCTAACTCCCATCCCTTCCAGGCCCACACCCAGCCCCTGGCACTACCCTCCCATACTGGGACCAGCATGACCCTACCCAAGGTGTGTTCAGTTCTATGTATGTATGTATGTACAGTGGGGAGAACAAGTATTTGATACACTGCCGATTTTGCAGGTTTTCCTACTTACAAAGCATCCAGATAATCACATTGTATGATTTTTAAGTAATTAATTTGCATTTTATTGCATGACATAAGTATTTGATACATCACAAAAGCAGAACTTAATATTTGGTACAGAAACCTTTGTTTGCAATTACAGAGATCATACGTTTCCTGTAGGTCTTGACCAGGTTTGCACACACTGCAGCAGGGATTTTGGCCCACTCCTCCATACATACCTTCTCCAGATCCTTCAGGTTTCGGGGCTGTCGCTGGGCAATACGGAGTTTCAGCTCCCTCCAAAGATTTTCTATTGGGTTCTGGTCTGGAGACTGGCTAGGCCACTCCAGGACCTTGAGATGCTTCTTACGGAGCCACTCCTTAGTTGCCCTGGCTGTGTGTTTTGGGTCGTTGTCATGCTGGAAGACCCAGCCACGACCCATCTTCAATGCTCTTACTGAGGGAAGGAGGTTGTTGGCCAAGATCTCGCGATACATGGCCCCATCCATCCTCCCCTCAATACGGTGCAGTCGTCCTGTCCCCTTTGCAGAAAAGCATCCCCAAAGAATGATGTTTCCACCTCCATGCTTCACAGTTGGGATGGTGTTCTTGGGGTTGTACTCATCCTTCTTCTTCCTCCAAACACGGCGAGTGGAGTTTAGACCAAAAAGCTCTATTTTTGTCTCATCAGACCACATGACCTTCTCCCATTCCTCCTCTGGATCATCCAGATGGTCATTGGCAAACTTCAGACGGGCCTAGACATGCGCTGGCTTGAGCAGGGGGACCTTGCGTGCTCTGCAGGATTTTAATCCATGACGGCGTAGTGTGTTATTAAGGGTTTTCTTTGAGACTGTAGTCCCAGCTCTCTTCAGGTCATTGACCAGGTCCTGCCATGTATTTCTGGGCTGATCCCTCACCTTCCTCATGATCATTGATGCCTCACGAGGTGAGATCTTGCATGGAGCCCCAGACCGAGGTTGATTGACCGTCATCTTGAACTTCTTCCATTTTCTAATAGTTGCGCCAACAGTTGTTGCCTTCTCACCAAGCTGCTTGCCTATTGTCCTGTAGCCCATCCCAGCCGTGTGCAGGTCGACAATTTTATCCCTGATGTCCTTACACAGCTCTCTGGTCTTGGCCATTGTGGAGAGGTTGGAGTCTGTTTGATTGAGTGTGTGGACAGGTGTATTTTATACAGGTAACGAGTTCAAAAGGGTGCAGTTAATACAGGTAATGAGTGGAGAACAGGAGGGCTTCTTAAAGAAAAACTAACAGGTCTGTGAGAGCCGGAATTCTTACTGGTTGGTAGGTGATCAAATACTTATGTCATGCAATAAAATGCAAATTAATTACTTAAAAATCATACAATGTGATTTTCTGGATTTTTGTTTTAGATTCCGTCTCTCACAGTTGAAGTGTACCTATGATAAAAATTACAGACCTCTACATGCTTTGTAAGTAGGAAAACTTGCAAAATCGGCAGTGTATCAAATACTTGTTCTCCCCACTGTATGTATGTGTGTATATACACTACCAATCAAAAGATTGGACACCTACTCATTCCAGGGTTTTTCTTTATTTTTACTATTTTCTACATTATAGAATAATAGTGAAGACATCAAAACAATGAAATAACACATATGGAATCATGTACTAACCAAAAAAGCTTTAAACAAATCAAAATATATTTTATATTTGAGATTCTTCAAAGTAGCCACCCTTTGCCTTGATGAGCGCTTTTCACACTCTTGTCATTCTCTCAACCAGCTTCATGAGGTAGTCACCTGGAATGCATTTCAATTAACAGGTGTGCCTTGTTAAAAGTTAATTTGTGGAATTTCTTTCCTTCTTAATGCATTTGAGACAATCAATTGCGTTGTGACAAGGTAGGGGTGGTATGCAGAAGATAGCCCTATTTGGTAAAAGACCAAGTCCATATTATGGCAAGAACAGCTCAAATAAGTAAAGAGAAACGACAGTCCATCATTACTTTAAGACATGAAGGTCAGTCAATACGGAACATTTCAAGAACTTTGAAAGTTTCTTCAAGTGCAGTCGCAAAAACCATCAGAATGTTTTTCCAACAGTCTTGAAGGAGTTCCCACATATGCTGAGCACTTGTTGGCTGCTTTTCCTTTACTCTGCAGTCCAACTCATCCCAAACCATCTCAATTTGGTTGAGGTCGGGGGATTGTGGAGGCCAGGTCATCACTCTCCTTTTTGGTAAAATAGCCCTTACACAGCCTGGAGGTGTGTTGGGTCATTGTCCTGTTGAAAAACAAATGATAGTCCCACTAAGCGCAAACCAGATGGGATGGCGTATCGCTGCAGAATGCTGTGGTAGCCATGCTGGTTAAGTGTACCTTGAATTCTAAATAAATCACAGACAGTGTCACCAGCAATCACCCCCACACCATAACACCTCCTCCTCCATGCTTTACGGTGGGAACTACACATGCGGAGATCATCCGTTCACCTACTCTGCGTCTCACAAAGACACTTGGTTGGAACCAAAAATCTCACATTTGGACTCATCAGATCAAAGGACAGATTTCCACCGGTCTAATGTCCATTGCTCGTGTTTGTTGGCCCAAGCAAGTCTCATTCTTATTATTGGTGTCCTTTAGCAGTGGTTTCTTGGCAGCAATTCGACCATGAAGGCCTGATTCACACAGTCTCCTCTGAACAGTTGATGTTGAGATGTGTCTGTTACTTGAACTCTGTGAAGCATTTATTTGGGCTGCATTCTGAGGTGCAGTTAACTCTAATGAACTTATCCTCTGCAGCAGAAGTAACTCTGGGTCTTCCTTTCCTGTGGCAGTCCTCATGAGAGCCAGTTTCATCATAGCGCCTGATGGTTTTTGCGACTGCACTTGAAGAAACTTTCAAAGTTCTTGAAATGTTCCGTATTGACTGACCTTCATGTCTTAAAGTAATGATGGACTGTCGTTTCTCTTTACTTATTTGAGCTGTTCTTGCCATAATATGGACTTGGTCTTTTACCAAATAGGGCTATCTTCTGCATACCACCCCTACCTTGTCACAACGCAATTGATTGTCTCAAATGCATTAAGAAGGAAAGAAATTCCACAAATTAACTTTTAACAAGGCACACCTGTTAATTGAAATGCATTCCAGGTGACTACCTCATGAAGCTGGTTGAGAGAATGCCAAGAGTGTGCAAAGCTGTCATCAAGGCAAAGGGTGGTTACTTTGAAGAATCTCAAATATAAAATATATTTTAATTTGTTTAACACTTTTTTGGTTACTACATGATTCCGTCTGTGTTATTTCATCGTTTTGATGTCTTCACTATTATTCTACAATGTAGAAAATAGTAAAAATAAAGAAAAACCCTTGAATGAGAAGGTGTGTCAAAACTTTTCACTGGTACTGTATATATACACCACATGACCAAAAGTATGTGGTAACCTGCTCCTCAAACATCTCATTCCAAAATCATGGGCATTAATATGGAGTTGGTCCCCTCTTTGCTGCTATAACAGCCTCCGCTCTTCTGGGAAGGCTTTCCAGTAAATGTTAGAACATTGCTGCGGGGACCTGCTTCCATTCAGCCACGAGCATTAGTGAGGTTGGGCACTGATGTTGGGCGATTAGGCCTGGCTCGTAGTCGGCGTTCCAATTCATCCCAAAGGTGTTAGATGGGGTTGAGGTCAGGGCTCTGTGCAGGCCAGTCAAGTTCTTCCACACCGATCTCAACAAACCATTTCTGTATGGACCTCGCTTTGTGCACAGGGGCATTGTCATGCTGAAACAGGAAAGTGCCTTCCACAAACTTTTGCCACAAAGTTGGAAGCACAGATTTGTCTAGAATGTCATTATATGCTGTAGCGTTAAGATTTCCCTTCACTGGAACTAAGAGGCCTAGCCCGAACCATGAAAAACAGCCCCAGACCATTATTCCTCCGCCACCAAACTTTACAGTTGGCAATATGCATTGGGGCATGTAGCGTTCTCCTGGCATCCGCCAAACCCAGATTCCTCTGTCGGACTGCCAGATGGTGAAGCGTGATTCATCCCTCCAGAGAACGCGTTTCCACTGCTCCAGAGTCCAATGGCGGCGAGCTTTACACCACTCCAGCCGACGCTTGGCATTGCGCATGGTGATCTTAGGCTTGTGTGCAGCTGCTCTGCCATGGAAACCCTTTTCATGAAGCTCCCGACTAAACAGTTCTTGTGGTGACGTTGCTTCCAGAGGCAGTTTGGAACTCGGTAGTGAGTGTTGCAAGCGAGGACAGACGGTTTTTACGCACTACGCACTTCAGCACTCGGCGGTCCCGTTCTGTGAGCTTGTGTGGCTTACCACTTTGTGGCTGAGCCGTTGTTGCTCCTAGACGTTTCCACTTCACAATAACAACACTTACAGTTGACCGGGGCAGCTCTAGCAGGGCAGAAATTTGACGAACTTACTTGTTGGAAAGGTGGCATCCTATGACGGTGCCACATTGAAATTCACTGAGCTCTTCAGTAAGGCCATCTACTGCCAACGTTTATCTATGGAGATTGCAATGGCTGTGTGCTCGATTTTATACACGTCAGCAATGGGTGTGGCTGAAATAGCCGAATCCACAAATTTGAAGGGGTGTCCACATACTTTTGTATATACAGGTATAGTTATATATATATATAAATATCTACAATGTAGAAAATAGTAAAAATAAAGGAAAACCCTTGAATGAGTAGGTGTGTCCAAACTTTTGACTGGTAGTGTTTATATATATATATATATATATATACACGATTCTTGTTACTGTTTGACTGTGCCTATGTGTGATGGTCGCTCTGGAGCGTGATGTTATCAGTCAGTAAACTTAGTTGAACTTGAACCACATCAATCAGTCAATCAATCAATCAATCAATCAAATATCAATCAATCATGTAATCTATCTTTGTTTGTGAACTAACAGGTGCGGACGCCTCTGACCCCCCGAGACAGCATCCAGCTGGTGAAGAAACACTACAGTCAGCCCCAGCCTGGAGGTCTGGACTGGCTGCACCACCTCAATGTCCCCAGAGACATCATGACTGCCTCCAGCACCCAGGTAAAGGGGGGAGCATGCTCAACGTTATCTTGTTGTGTAAAAACAGTGATTGGGTGCTTAAAGTCAACAGTCGGTCACGTAACAACGATAAAAGGGTACCCGGCTGCGCTCACTTGATGTAGTTGCAATTGAAGTAACAATTTATTTTATTTTCATCTTTGCACCCTGCAGGGCCCTGCGTCTCCCTCCACCTGCAGTCACTTCCTGCAGGGCCCTGCGTCTCCCTCCACCTGCAGTCACTTCCTGCAGGGCCCTGCGTCTCCCTCCACCTGCAGTCACTTCCTGCAGGGCCCTGTGTCTCCCTCCACCTGCAGTCACTTCCTGCAGGGCCCTGCGTCTCCCTCCACCTGCAGTCACTTCCTGCAGGGCCCTGTGTCTCCCTCCACCTGCAGTCACTTCCTGCAGGGCCCTGCGTCTCCCTCCACTTGCAGTCATGTCCTGGTGGAGACAGATATAGATGACGGGCTGCCTGACGGTATGGAGGGGGTGGTAGAGGAGGCCGGGGCAGATGGTCCTCCCCAGGAAGGTGTGTCGTTTGTTGGGTTGGCTGAGGATCTGGAACTGCTGGATCGGGAGGTCCTGAAACCCCCCACCCCGCCTCTGCACCGCTTCCCCTCCTGGGTGAGTGAGTGAGTGCTGGTGGTGGAGTGTTCTTTGCCATAGTCTCATATGTGTGTGTGTTCCTGTTGAGTTATTGTGAGCAGTCAAAGTAATGTTACAAAACACACACACATACACTCATGCTTACACAATTATATATGTGCTCTACAGGAGAGCCGTATCTATGCGGTGGCCAAGTCAGGGATGACAGTATCAGAGGTGACCGCAGGAGCCAGAGGTCCTGGTCCAGGTGAGTTACCTACCCTGCTGATGTTTCCTCACGAGAAATCAAGGAAATGCAATTGGGATTCTCCCTCTGTGTCTGTGGGGGATACATTATGGGGTCTGTCAATGCTCCTTTTGATGTCACATCCTCCTACCTGAGGAGGCTAAGTAACACCTGTGCAGGTGTGATCTAGGAAGCTTTAAGGAGCTCTTTAAATAGATGTGTAAGATCAGAACCCTGCTTTTTAATCAGCTGTGATGAAAGGATAGGACGCACACACAGTAAGACAGGCTATAATTAAGCAATAAGGCCAGGGGGGGTGTGGTATATGTGTCTTATATACCATGGCTGTCAGCCAATCAGCATTCAGGGCTCGAACCACCCAGTCTATAATTATCATTCTCTCCACATCACATGATTTCTGCAGGATCCAGTTTACCACAGTACCCCGCTGCAGGACCATTTACTCACCTGATTTACAGGAACATCACTGTGCCAGTGTATACCACCCTGAAAGGGGTAAGTACCCTACTCTATAGCAGCTCGAACTGTGACAAACTGACAACAACATATCAACTCCCTATGGACTGTGGTATGTGCCAAGGAATATCTATCTCCTGTCTGTCTGCAGAAAGCCACTCAGATCAGCAGTGTGCCCCTGCATGAAGATGACTCTGGTTCGGAGGATGACAGTGGCTCTCTGGCCAGCCTCAGGACCTCCACCCTGGGCCCAGACAGGAAGGGCAGCACCCCCGGGAGCCCCCGCGCCGTCAAGAGGGGTGAGAGGGTTTACTTTACTTTAATTCACTTTTTTTGCACACTTTAAAAAGTACAACATAAAATATAACACAAGGTACGTGCAAATAAGACCATCAGCTGTGAATCACCTGAATGACCTGTTCCTGTTTTGACTTCTGACCTTTGATCCCTCCAGGTGTGTCCATGTCTTCCATCAGCTCTGAAAGTGACTATGCCATCCCTCCTGATGCCTACTCCCTGGACTCTGACTACTCTGAGCCAGAACACAAAGTCCAGAGAACATCCTCATACTCCTGTGAGAGCCTGCGAGAGCCTGTGAGTGACCATTTACAGTACGATATAGTGCAGTACGGTACCATGCACTAGCCACATTAGAATATAAGATACAAGGACCCCTTCTACTTCACTGTTGATTCACTAGGAGTATTCACACTACTGAGCCGAACAGAGCCAAGCCAAACCGGGTGTACTGAGCAGCTGTAAAGGACAATGTGAAAAGAAACTATCCAAGCCAGCAAAGTATGGTTCAGGTTGGCACGACACTGTGAAAATGGTAAGTGAGTCATGTGCTGTGTGTGTCCCCATATACAGGAGATGCTGGAGAAGTCAGGCTACCTGCTGAAGATGGGCAGTCAGGTTAAAGCCTGGAAGAGACGCTGGTTCATCCTGAGGAATGGAGAGATCTTCTACTACAAGTCTCCAGTGAGTCTCCACGCGTCATCACTATCTGCTTGATTACTATCTTCTTCTCTGACAGAATTATTCCAGAACTGCAGGTGGCAGTAAATCAGCAACCTTGGCTTTATACATGTTCAAACAACACACACTAGGTGGCAGTGTGCACACTTTCAGTTTGTTTGCCAACTCATAGAAGTAGTAGAAGAAGAAACTTGACTACTTCAAAATGGAGATGGCCTCTGACGCTACCCATGCTCTCACAGACATCATAATGGGACCGATACAATAATGCAATGTCTATATCTAAGTCTATGGCTGAATCCGTTTAGTTACAACTGGGGTTGGATCGAAAACGTACAGGATGGTAGCTCTCCAGGAACAGGGTTGGAGAGCCATGGTTTATTCTGTATTGCCAACTCCTATGGTCTTTGTCCTGGTCTTTCAGAGCGATGTGATACGGAAGCCTCAGGGTCAGATGGAGCTGAACTCTTCCTGTCGGATCGCCCGTGGAGAAGGAGCACAGACCTTCCAGGTGAGTGACAGTGAAGTGCAGTGGAGGCTGCTGAGGGGAGGACGGCTCATAATAATGGCTGGAATGGAGTCAATGGAATGGTATCAAACACATCAAACACGTGATTTCCTGAGTGGCGCAGTGGTCTAAGGCACTGCATCGCAGTGCCAACTGTGCCACTAGAGATCCTGGTTCGAATCCAGGCTCTGTCGCAGCCGGCCGCGACCGGGAGACTCATGGGCGGCGCACAATTGGCCCAGCGTCGTCTAGGGTAGGGGAGGGAATGGCCGGCAGGGATGTAGCTCAGTTGATAGAGCATGGCGTTTGCAACGCCAGGGTTGTGGGTTCGTTTCCCACGGGGGGCCAGTATAAAAAAAAAAAATGTAATCACTAACTGTAAGTCGCTCTGGATAAGAGCGTCTGCTAAATGACTAAAATGTAAAATGTAAATGTAAATGTTTGATACCATTCCATTGACTCCATCCGGCCATTATTATGAGCCGTTCTTGGCTCAGCAGCCTCCACTGGTGAAGAGGGGCTTAATCTACTGTTACTGCTAGTTCAGCCACTTTCACCCCCAGAAGTAAATTGACTTAGCTAGTTCGCTAGAGCACGCAACATTTGGTTGTAGGTTCAGGGATTATCGGTATGCACACGCGCACACACACGCGCACGCACACACATCCTGCCCTCCCACCCCTAGCACCAAACTGGGTAAAAAAGAACGTTGCAGCCTATAATCTTCTCCTGTTCTAGTCTTATCCTGTTCTATTCTTCTCCTGTTTTAATCTTCTCCTGCTCTAATCTTCTCCTGCTCTAATCTTCTCCTGCTCTAATCTTCTCCTGCTCTAATCTTCTCATGTTCTAATCTTCTCATGTTCTAATCTTCTCCTGCTCTAATCTTCTCCTGCTCTAATCTTCTCCTGCTCTAATCTTCTCCTGCTCTAATCTTCTCCTGCTCTAATCTTCTGTTCTATTCTTCTCCTGTTCTATTCTTCTCCTGCTCTAATCTTCTCCTGCTCTAATCTTCTCCTGTTCTAATCTTCTCCTGCTCTAATCAGTTGATAACAGAGAAGAAGACATTCTTCCTGACGGCTGACTCTCCCAACATCTTGGAGGAGTGGATCAGAGTTCTACAGAACATCCTCAAGGTCCAGGCCAGCAGCCACGTCGCCATGGAGACCACCGCCGTCAAACCCACCGTGAGGGGCTGGCTCACTAAGGTCAGGGGTCACTGGCTCACTAAGGTCAGGGGTCACTGGGCTGGGGGCCTAAGATATGAGGGTTATGGAGATGAGAAACAGACAACATGTTTAGGGGGATTGGCCTGAGCAAGACGAGGTATAGAAGTGCTTATTTTGATCACATAATGAGGGGTTCATTGGGATGTAAGCAAGGTGATTTGTAGATCAGTGATTCTGGACATGATCTTGCTCAGGCCGATCCTCTCAAAAAACACAGTTTTAATGGAAGCTTTTAACTTGCCTTTTTAATGGAAGGACAACTCTTATTACAAAGGAAATACAAAAATACAGCTATTCTCTCCCAATATAGAGATCTATTATATCAAAAATACAGCTATTCTCACCCAATATAGAGATCTATTATATCAAAAATACAGCTATTCTCTCCCAATATAGAGATCTATTATATCAAAAATACAGCTATTCTCACCCAATATAGAGATCTATTATATCAAAAATACAGCTATTCTCACCCAATATAGAGATCTATTATATCAAAAATACAGCTATTCTCACCCAATATAGAGATCTATTATATCAAAAATACGTTTCTTATTAGGACACCGTAAAGTTTAAACTAGCCATTCTTCCCACTGTAACAAAAAGAGACTGTCACAGATTGACGGAAGGCTTTCACTTCAGGCAGATTCCTGGACAGCTAATTCACGTTGTGACACGGCTAGAGTTAGGACCCCTTACTGATCAGGGGATGATGATGTTTGAGTGATACCCCCCCTCCTCTACAGAGGTGTATCTGTCAGTATGGTTGAGACTGGGGCTAGGAGACCCTCTAAGATCACAGGGGTGTGTGTGACGGCTGACTGACAGATGAACCCTCTCTTCCTGTAAAGAGGCTTTGATCTCTACACTATGACGTTATGCACCTCAGAGCTCTGTAGTGATGTACTGTTGGTTCACTACCTCTCTCTCTGCATATTTGACCTTGGACCCTGATGAAGAGATGTACAGCTAGGATTATGAGTCATGAGATGTAGCCAGTAGTCCACACACCCGCTCTCTACTGCCGCCTATTGTTCAAATGAGAAATATGCTATACAGTCAGTGGTATTGAGTCTATAAACCTCACATTGACTCTCTCTCTCTCTCTCTCACTCTTTCTTTCTCTGTCTGTCTGTCTGTCTGTCTGTTTGTCTGTCTGTCTGTCTGTCTGTCTGTCTCCCTCTCTCTCAGGTGAAGCATGGCCACTCTAAGCTGGTGTGGTGCTCTCTGGTCGGCAAGGTGTTCTATTATTACAGAAACCAGGATGACAAGGTTCAAATTCCTTATTTTCTCCTCCTAAATTTACACTCATTATGTCACCCTCATTACTGTTGACAGTCTGTATCTGTAGTATAACTGAATATCATTCTCTAACTGTGTGTGTGTGTGTCACGTCTCAGCTCCCCCTAGGCCAGCTGCGGATGCGTGAGGCGGTGGTGAAGGAGGTGGACAGGTCATGTGACTCGGACGAGGACTACGAAGCCGGTGGGCGTGGCTTCTTGTCATCTCACTGTACCCTAGTGGTCCACCCCAGAGAGCAGAGCCCCACCTACCTGCTCATAGGCACCAAGCAAGAGAAGGTACGTCACCCCTAAACTACACCACCCATAAACACCCTCACCTACCTGCTCATCAGCACCAAGCAAGAGAATGTACAGCACTCTAAAAATACACTACCCAAACAACCCACAACCAATTCTAAAACCAGTATTTTTAATGTATAAAGAATGAAAGGTTACATCTCAGCTCTGTTCAATGACACATTTCACTACAATGGGGTATGAGTAAACCTTACTTCGGACCTTTTCCTATGAAGATTGATAATTGGCAATATTATGTAAATGAGTACAATACAACTCACAAAATGTGCACATATTTAATGTGCAGTATGATTCGTAAACAGGAAAATAAATGCTCAAATATTGGCACTTATCTATCTCCATATTTCCCTTAATTGTAAGTTACAACCCACTTACCTGTTTCCATTTTCCCCTCCCTCCATCCTTCCTGTCCAGGACACCTGGCTGTACCACCTGACAGTCGCGGCAGGCAGCAGTGCCAGCTTCAAGGTGGGCACAGAGTACGAGCAGCTGGTCGGGAACCTCCTAGACGTAGAGGGAGATCCAGGTAAGACATCTATATTCATCTAATCAATCAATCAACTCAGTCTGTCTGTCTGTCAACACAAAGACAAGTACGGTACATGAGAAGGTTAATGTCTCACAGGGCAACAAGGACTGCCTTGAAGATAGACCAGTGGTTGCCAGACTGGTCTAACACGTGCTATACTGTATCACACAAGGTTCCAGATTCAGTCAGTAGCTCTTTCATGTTATTTTCAACCAGGACAGACTACTGAAATCTCTTGATGCAGTCTGCAATCTGTAGATGGTGTTTATGACTGGGCTCTAGTAAGGCTGTTCCTGGTAAATCTGTGTGGGTGTGTGTTCTCTCAGACTCTGCGTTGTGGAGGAGTGAGGCTCTATGTTTCTGTAAAGAGGGCCTGCGCTCCCCTCTCACCACTCTACCATCTGAAGCTCTGCAGACTGAAGCCCTCAAACTCTTCAAGGTCGGTCCCTTTATTACTTACTCTTCCTTTGTGTTTCTACAAATCCTTCTCTTTTTCTCTTCTCCTGTCTGCTGATCTGAGGCCCCCAGCCTCACTGTCTGTCTGTTAGGGGCATCCCCTTTCTGTCCATCATCCCCTCCTCTCCTCTTGGATGCGCTCCATGCGCCTCTACCCTACCGCCACACAGATCAAAGCCTCGGTGTAGGGGCCCTCTTGGATGCACTCCATGCCCCTCTACCCTACCGCCACTCACAGATCAAAGCCTCTGTGTAGGGGTCCCCGGCTCATTAGAAGTGTGGAAGAGAGATAATGATTATCTCCTGTGATTGAAGCTAAGCGTTCCTCTAGTCCTTGTCCTTGTTGGGAGGTCAGAGACAGTTTCTGTGGATGTAATAGTGGGAGGAGGTAGTGGGACAGACAAACAGCACAGTGGGAGTGGGACAAGGACAGGGAAAGGGATGGGAAGTAATGAAGTGGATCTGGAGGAGGATGGACCTTGACCTTGATATATCCTGTTCCTCTCTTTTCAACTCGGCCTCCCAGTCCGCCTCACCCCTCCCCTTCTCTCTATGCTTCAGTGAGCTCTTCCTCTTCCCCATATGTTGGGTTGCTTTTGTCTGATTGGTGCTACATACAGTATGTAAATGAATAGAGTTCACTCACAACCCTTTAAAGTCTCTGTTCCTGTTCAAAGACTTTGAACATGCACCCTTCCCGTCCGTCCTACCCTTCTTATAGTCCCTGATCTGACATGGCTGTGCTAGTGAAAGATGTCATGAAACTGTTTACACTGTATTCATACAGAGCCTTGATCCTAGTAACATTTTCCTATTCTCCTTGAACAATGACAGACTAGTTTGACAGCTTCATCCTGACTTGGATGAACCTGTCAAACTTGGAATGTGTTTCCAAGTAGGAAACACATTCATGATGCTGCATGCAGGGCCGGGCCGCCCATTAGGCAGGATTAGGCGGCTGCCTGTGGCCGCAGATTGAGGAGGGCAGCATTTTCTGAGCTAAACTGACCAAGACGCACCTCCAACAACATAAAACAACTCACATAATTCTGCCCAAAAACAATGACAATTTCTCTCAACCAGTGGCATATGGGCTTTTTAGGTGAGCGCCAATGGCGCCCTTTGGTAAGCAGTGCCTACTTTGTCAAAGGCAGGGGTGCAAAATATTTTGCTTGTCCATTCCCAGCCCGCCTCTCCAGGGTGCTGTTGGAGAGACGCATCACTGCGGCCCTCCACCAACGTTCTGTCAAAAAATCATCTAACATAAATCATATAGGTATAGGATATGGTAGAAAGAGTATGTGGCCTTTTCTGTAGCCTACAGGCTGGAGATAAAATGTATGACAATGTAATGAGACAGACACTTTTTACATCATGCAGGTTTCTCCGACCAAATATAGTAACCTAAATGGCGACCAATCAAAGAAAAAAAATTGCTGACATGTTAACAAACACCATATCCTAAAAACAGGACAGGTCAAAGTAAAATGGACCGTATGGAATGGACAATCAGGCTACTCACAACTGCTGTCCAGGACTTTCACCCCAAAGGCAGGATGTCATGATCAGTGGTGTTTGTATCCGTCAATTTTTGACAAGCTGATCATAGCGAAAAAGAAAATACCTTTATTTCCCGTTGTGTAAACACATTGATTCTCATTGCAAATAGGCTCAGGATAACTCCTGATAATGTTGGCTAGCTGATATTCAGAAGTTAAAAAGCCAAATTGATTAGTCACAGGAATCATTCACGACTAATAAAGCCAATGCAACTGCCTGTTTAACAAACAATAGGCATTCCACGTAACATTCCACTGCGGCCGACACTGTAGGCTACACCCCAGTAAGTACAGACCGACGCCGACGTCATTTGGACATCTTTTTTGGTCCTGTCCGGACCGGCCATCTTTTTTTGTTGCAGTCCGGACCGGCCTTGATTTCCACGTCCACAGATGTAGATTTTTGGTCCAGTCTGGACCAAATCTGAACCAAACATAGACGTCTATTTTTGGTTAAGATTTGGTTCGGTCTGGACCGGCCTTGATTTGGTTCAAACATAGACGTCTATAAATTATGTATTTTTCGACTTTCATTCAGAACCGAAGATGATCCTCATTTCAACTTCCGGAAAATAGGTATTTTTCAATGTCTGTAAAATATGTATTTTCAACGTCATTTTGCTTACTGGGACTATTCTAGTTTTGCGGGGTTATATGAGGAGGGCGGAGATGATATATGTTTTTTTGTCTCGCCTAGGGCGACAGAACGGCCAGATCCGGGTTTTCATTACTGTAGCGCTGCTTGAGGGGTGGTCTACAATACGAACATCATTTACTTTATGTTCATATTCTTATCTTTTATTATGTCTTATGGTTGTTGTGATTATGTGATCAAGACTAGTGATTATGTGATCAAGACTAGTGATTATGTGATCAAGACTAGTGATTATGTGATCAAGACTAGTGATTATGTGATCAAGACTAGTGATATGCCCCTTGCTTAAACTGATCCCCACGAACACGCTGCTTCTATTGTTTCTCAACATGTATCACGATCAGGTAAAACCTTCTTCATCCCTCTTTCATCCTTCCTTCCTTCAGTCCTGTCAGCTGTTCATCAACGTGCTGGTGGAGTCTCCCTCCATCGACTACCACATGTCCCTGGCCCAGAATGCATTGCAGGTGTGTCTGACGCACCCAGAGCTCCAGAACGAGATGTACTGTCAGTTGATTAAACAGACCAACCGCCGCACACCACACAACTCCTCCCTCACTCAGGTACATTACACACCACAACTCCTCCCTCACTGAGGTACGTTACACACACCACACGACTCCCTCACTCATGTCGGTATAAGCCTGTCCCTGAAGCTCAAATGACCCCCTAGCCCCTAGCCCCTAGTCACTTGTGGAAATCTGAGAGGATTCGATGGGTATGAGTAATATGGCTACAATAACACCTGGCCTTTCAGAAGGCAAGAGGGAGGATCAACATTATTGGTTTCATCTATCCAATATTCCTCCCACTTATCACTTTGTATCTAGTTATTTTGTGTTACCTGTCATAGTTTCTGTTTTTTTCTCAGGTATTGTTTACGTTGTAGTGATCTGTCGGTCTGTCTGTCTGTCTATCTGTCTGTCCTCTCCTCAGTGCTGGCAGCTGTTGGCTGTGTGTGTGGCTCTGTTTCTGCCTCAGCAACACTTCCTGTGGTACCTCAGACAGTATCTGCAGCGTCATGCAGACCCCAGGTACACACACACATACATACTCTCACACGCTCTCTCTGCATCTCTCTCGCTCTCTCGCTCTCTCGCTCTCTCTCTCTCTCTCTCTCACACGCTGTCTCTCTCTCTCTCACACGCTGTCTTTCTCTCTCACACGCTGTCTCTCTCTCTCTCTCTCACACGCTGTCTCTCTCTCTCACACTCTCTCTCTCTCTCTCTCTCTCTCTCTCTCTCTCTCTCTCTCTCTCTCTCACACACACGCTGTCTCTCTCTCTCTATCTCTCTGTGTAGGAGTGAGGTGGGGAAGTATGCTGTGTACTGTCAGAGGTCTGTGGAGCGTACCCTACAGAACGGAGAGAGAGAGGCAAAACCATCACGTATGGAGATCCTGTCTATCCTACTGAGGAACCCTTACCACCACTCACTACCCTTCAGCATCCCTGTCCACTTCAAGAACATCACCTACCAGGTAACACACATGTACGCACACACACACACACACACACACACTCACCTACCAGGTAACACACACACTCTCACCTACCAGGTAACACACACACATTTTAGTAATAACTTTTCAGTGAGCCCTGTCTCCTAGGTGGTGGGATTCAATAGTTCCTCCACCCACACAACGACAGAGTCACACACAGTCACACACACACAACGACAGAGTCACACACAGTCACACACACACAACGACAGAGTCACACACAGTCACACACACACAACGACAGAGTCACACACAGTCACACACACACAACGACAGAGTCACACACAGTCACACACACTTGTCTATCATGCCATGTCTCAGTGATCCCCCTCCTGTCCTATCCGTCCTGTTCTTTAGGTGGTAGGTTTCGATGGCTCCACCACAGTAGAAGAGTTCCTGAGCACCCTAAACCAGAGGGTGGGCATGAGAAAACCACACCTGTCAGGTTTTGCTCTCTTCACTGACGACCCCTCGGGGAATGACCTGGAGCACTGCCTGCAGCCCAGCGTCAAAGTACGTGTGGACCAACACACTCATGACTGTAGTTGCCCATGCATTGCAGCACACACAACCTCACTTTTTGGTGCCTGTCACTAAGTATGGCAGTAAACAGAGGGTAGAGTGGAATCAGAAAAGGGATTAGGGAAAAATGTACAAGGGACCAGTGTCTGCCTGTTTGCTGATTGACCTCTCACCCCTGCCAACAGATCTGTGATGTCATTTCCAAGTGGGAACAAGCCCTGAAAGAACTGCATCCTGGAAAATACGAGGGCACACGCATCGTCCGTCTGACGTACAGGAGCAGGTAGGCTTGACCTTGTTTTAGTTGGCTCCATCCATAGAGCTGAAGATGAGCTGCAGACCACATCATACACACACATCATGCATTGACCAGTGTGATGTCTGTTGTGTAGGTTGTCTTTCCGGGCCCAGGCTAAAGGAGAGACGGAGCGTGAGCGCCTCCTGCTGGCCTACCAGGTGAATGACGAGGTCCACCAGGGGCACTTCCCTGTCAACAAGGAGCTGGCTCTGGAGGTGGCTGCTCTCATGGCACAGGTGGGTAGTGTTTTGGTAAGGAGAGGGGCATTATGGGTACTGTAGTACATCATGCTACAGGTAGCATGGAGGGGACTGATGGGGGCAGTATATGTCTGTGGGTTATGCTGTGTGAGCAGCAGATGATATACCTGTACGTTAAGGTTTGTTTGTGACTACAATGATCTTTGACCTTATTGTGTCTATTATTTAGTTTTTGCACACGTGTGTTTTTAAAAATGACTACAAATAAAACAATTATAATTAAACAAATACTTAAAATGACCTACCCTTCCTCCCTCCTCAGGTGGAGCATGGTGATCTGGACCGTCCAGCCCCTTCCTCCTCCACTAGCTGCAGCTCTCCTCAGCCCAAAACCCAACAAATCCTCCTACAGGCCCTGGAACGCTTCTACCCCAAGCGCTACAAACAAGACTGCAGCATTGACCAGCTCAGGTAATGCTGGGGACACACACACACGCACATGCTTGACAAAAAGGGAGCTGAATTTGCTCTACTGTTATCTATTCAATAATGAGTTATAAACTACTTACAAATTAATAATTGATCCTCTATCTCCCCTCAGAGATCTATCGGAGCGTCTGGCCACTAAGTGGTCAGTCCTGCGCGGCTGCAGTGCCTCAGAGTGTGTCAGAATCTACCTGACCGTCACTAGGAAGTGGCCGTTGTTTGGTGCCAAGCTATTCCATGCTAAGGTTAGTGGGGATGGAACAAGACTGAAAAACCTTTACAGCTTTCCTGAATCTGTATTCTACTAGAATAATCCAGTATAGAGTGTATGTCTACTGTATGTTTCCAGCTTTTGCTGAATCTGAGTTCGGTGTCTCCAGTGACTTGGAACATCTCTCTATAATCAAATAGATGTTGCGTTCCTCTTCCCTCTTTTTGAAAGGACTAGTATTTCAGTATTTACTCAGAGAAGAACCCCATTCCCATAGAAACCTTTAGTAATGCAGATATACACTACCGGTCAAAAGTTTTAGTATTTTTCTTTATTTTTACTATTTTCTACATTGTAGAATAATAGTGAAGACATCAAAACTATGAAATAACACATATGGAATCATGTAATATCCAGAAAAGTGTTAAACAAATCAATATATATATATATATCTCAAATAGCCACCCTTTGCCTTGATGACAGCTTTGCACACTCTTGGCATTCTCTCAACCAGCTTCATGAGGTAGTCACCTGGAATGCATTTCAATTAACAGGTGTGCCTTCTTAAAAGTTCATTTGTGGAATTTCTTTCCTTCTTAATGCGTTTGAGCCAATCAGTTGTGTTGTGACAAGGTAGGTGGGGTATACAGAAGATAGCCCTATTTGGTAAAAGACCAAGTCCATATTATGGCGAGAACAGCTCAAATAAGCAAAGAGAAATGATAGTCCATCATTACTTTAAGACATGAAGGTCAGTCAATATGGAACATTTCAAGAACTTTGAAAGTTTCTTCAAGTGCAGTCGCAAAAACCATCAAGCGCTATGATGAAACTGGCTCTCATGAGAACCACCACAGGAATGGAAGACCCAGAGTTACCTCTGCTGCACTGTCTGTGATTTATTTAGAATTCAAGGTACACTTAACCAGCATGGCTACCACAGCATTCTGCAGCGATACGTCATCCCATCTGGTTTGGGCTTAGTGGGACTATCATTTGTTTTTCAACAGGACAATGACCCAACACACCTCCAGGCTGTGTAAGGGCTATTTTACCAAGAAGGAGAGTGATGGAATGCTGCATCAGATGACCTGGCCTCCACAATCCCCCGACCTCAACCAAATTGATATGGTTTGGGATGAGTCGGACCGCGGAGTGAAGGAAGCAGGTTGAGAGAATGCCAATAGTGTGCAAAGCTGTCATCAAGGCAATGTGTGGCTATTTGAAGAATCTCAAATATAAAATATATTTTGATTTGTTTAACACTTTTTTGGTTACTACATGATTCCATATGTGTTATTTCATAGTTTTGATGTCTTAACTATCATTCTACAATGTAGAAAATAGTAAAAATAAAGAAAAACCCTTGAATGAGTAGGTGTTGTAAAACTTTTGACTGGTAGTGTACCTGTATCTAGTATTATCTGTCCCTACAAAAGTCCATACCTCTCCCCTGTCTCTGTCTGCAGCCTTTACCCCCCTCGTCTGTAGAGCAGTCCCAGGTCTGGCTAGCTGTCAACGAGGATGGACTGTGTGTGCTTGACTATACCATGGTAAGTGTCTGTTTAGGTAGCTGTTTAAATGTCTGCTTCCTTAGTGCATTTACCATAGTTCAACTGATGATTCAAAGGTTCCATAGCATGTAGGCCTAAAATCCTACTACAGTTTTTCTCAGTCGCTTTGGTGCATTTTTCACATCATCCCTAACATGTGCAAAATAATAAGTGCATTTCTCAGAACAATTTGTACAAACTGCAATATACAATAGATATGTTTCTAAAGCTAGTCAGTCACTAAAAATCCTTAGTACATCTCTCAAAAGTAAATATTCATGCCAATGATCATGTCAGTGTCATCAGAATGATAAGTCATTGAGTCATTGTTCACGAACAAGGTTGTCAAAATGTTTAGGCATGTTGTCAATGGAACTGTGTACTTTGACAGTATTACCTGATGTAAACTTAGGCTACAGTTTGGATGACAGTTACTGTATTGAAAATGCACAAGGCTGCACTTCTATGGCATATATCAATTTCAACAGTACTATTTACATATTACTGTATGTGGGTTATTGATTGAAAGAGACTGGACAACCCAAGGGGGCACAAAGGAAAAAAAACTAAATTAGAAAGAAACACAGGAAACCACCCCTAAGGCACAACTTTGCCCACAGCACTGTTCTAGTGCTGTCTCTACACATCCAGACATTCCTGTCTGTCAGCCCACATATTCTCATCCACATCACACCGGATATTTTCCCTTCCAATGCAACGTGGAAAGAATCTTTTGGAATGCCTTATCCATCCTCTGCAGGCGTCTACTGTGGTGTCCTCACATGCTGCATCCATTGCAGCCAGCAGGGTCATCTGTGTGTGTGGCTGACGATCGTACACCTTCCACCTCCATGCTGAAAAGAACTCCTCAATTGGGTTAAGGAATGGTGAATAAGGTGGGAGGAATTCTATGAGCATCCTCGGGTGGGTCACAAACCATTGCCTTATGATGTTTGATCGATGGAAACTCACATTATCACAAATGACCACATACTTTGGCAAATCCTCTCTAAACAGACCCCTCTCATCATCAGGGATGAGAGCCCTGTAGAGAGTCTCTAAAAGTTGAGTAGATGCTGGGTGTTGTATGGCCCTAAAAGGGGGATATGGGTTAGGACACCATGCTCCGAAATAGCAGCACACATGGTGATATTTCCTCCCCCGTTGGCCTGGCAAATCCACAGTAGCTCTGTGACCGATGATATTCCGACCCCGCCTTCTGCATTTGGTCAGGTTGAAGCCAGCCTCATCCACGTATACAAAGTTGTGAGAGGGTTCACTTGATTCCAACTCCATTATACGCTATATCCCAGAACACACAGTTGAATTTGTTTTGGTAAGGAAGAGTGACATAAAATGTACATATATTGCATGTTCCTTCCACAGCAATGGAAATGTGTGCAGTTTATGCTTACTGTACTATGTAACACTATAAAATGTTGCTGTAAAGTAGTTACATAGATATATGTTTTACCTGTACATACTGGTACCGTAGCTCCATAACTCTGTCCTCATTCCTTTGGAATGGTACACGGTACAGCTGTTTCATACTCATCTGGTTTCTATGCAGCACCCTGTCGATGGTTGAGATGCTAACCGTATGGATGTTTTCAAAGACATCGTTGTCTTCTATAATGGTCCTTTGTATTTCCCTGAGTCTCATGGCATTGTTTGCTCGGACCATGGTGCAAATAGCCTCCTCCTGTTGAGGTGTGAAAAGGCGTCCTCTGCCACCGGTTTGAGGTAATCTTGCAGTCCTATGTGTGGAAAAATGCAGTGATGCATCGCACACTTTCACATAGACAAAAACTATGCGAACACACATTTTACTGTAAAACATACAGGTGGGTGCATGTAAGGTGCAGTATGTATCTGTATAGAGTATATTTCTGTATGCTGTGAAATACAAGTGGACTACTGTAATATGAAGCATTGTAGGAAGTATACAGTATACTGCTTATATACAGTAACAGTGCACTGTACATTGGTGGACATACCTGTTCTCTCTTCGAAACGCTTGTACTATTGAGGACACGGTTGATCTCCCAATATTCGGCTGCACCCTTCGACCCGCCTCAGCCATTGTAAGGCCATGATTGACAACATGGTCTACAATAGTGGCCCTTATGTCATCAGATATGCGCCTATGTCCTCTTCTGCCTCTTCCTCTGTTTTGCCTTCCACCACGCATCCTTGCTCCTCTTCTTCCTCCTCTTGGCTGTTGACCCTGTTCGTTTCCCTGGTCCATCCATTATTGGAAAATTGCAACTCTGTGTTGTGGTCTGTCTATATATGCTTGCCAATTGATTCTTCATGAGATGCACCTTTGAGCAATTTAGACAACTGGTTGATTGTTGGTTGAACTAACACTTTACATTCCTTCATGAGTGAGGGTTAATTTCACCTGCACGATTCAGCAATTTACGTTTTGTACAAAAGGTCTAATAGAAATGTGTAAAACTATGCTTGACAGTTTATGACAAATAGTTCAACAATTTTGCATGTAATGGCTTATGCAAGGAACTAATGCCTAGATGTTTTGAGGGATAAGACTATTCAACAGAGAACCATCTACTATATTTTGATCAACATGACATGAGCAATTGAAAATGTGGAAAAAAGCTGACACTTGTACATTATCAATTGCAATATGTACAAAAGCAATTGCAATTTGTTCAAAGGAATAAGAAATTGCTTTAATGATGTGCACAAGTGACTAGATGATTTGGAATTTGTACAAGTAGTATCAAGAATTGCACTTTTGATCTAAGAAATGCACCAAAGCGACTGAGAAAAACTGTAATATGTATTATTACTGGTACTAAATGTGTCCAGAAGAGGGCGTATTTCAGTGATTCAGTACGGCCAGTGATCAAGGGACCGCCATCAGATGTGAGCTCTAGGAATCTGAATAGAATATAAGGCAGCAACCTCTCAGAATCCAACCAGATGTATATTGTTTTGTTATTCTCTGTTCTTATTTTTCAGGTTTAAAAAAGCATTAGATTCAGAGCACTCAAACTTAAGGTTTGGGATTTATTTTTACAAGTCTTTACCAGTCTGGCTGTGGCCAGGCCACAGACGCAGAGAATTGTTGAACTACTGGTCTGGAATGATTTTCTGCTACAACGTTAGAAACACCAGATCCCCACAGGGAAACAGAAACTGGCCAACGCCAACCTCTGATTTCATACCCATACCCGGGTTCAAATACTATTTTAAATCATTTAAAATACATAAACTGGACTTGATTCACCTTGCCTGGGTTAAAGGAACCAATAGAAAATATAAAAAAGTGCAAATCCCGCCCATCTGGCACTCCTGGTAGGCTAGAACAAACACTTCATGTATTTGAAAGATTTTAAATAGTATTTGAACCCAGGTTTGGGTCTACCCTGAGAGGTCCAAACGCTGACTGAGATATAAACAAAGTTAGACCTAAAGCACTATAATTATCTTACCCTTATTCCTCCATGTCATTTCTGGTTTGGCATCCTTTCATGCTCCCAATACATTCACTAGTCCTTAGGGGGGGGATAAGCAACATTCAAAATAAAGCATCAGAAATAATGTTATGCTGCTACATTGCTTCATGCTGAATTTGCCTCTTGAGAAAACAATAACAAGAAACCAATTTCCAAAGCAAGGATCTTGTGGCCTGTAACAGGAAGAGAGATGACGTGTAGAATGTATTATACAAGAGACAAAATTCACAAATGTTACAGCACAAACGGCAGAGTCATGTCTCAAGTGTAAAACTAATAATGGCTCAATAATCCATGCTTTCTGTGAATGCTATAATGTCTGGAAGTTGTGGGCGGAGCTAGAAAGTTGGCTGTCAGAATATTACAGTGTAAATTTACTTTTAATCCGTCTGTCTGCATATTTCAAGACATGGCATACAGGGGTGTAGTGAGATACCCAATGGGCTGGACGATTCTCTTCTCATCACTCATCTTGGAAAAACGTATACTAAAAACTTGGAAGTCAATCAATCCGCCATCATTAACACAATAGAAAAATCGAATGATTTATTATTGAAATAGCATGGGCGACCAAGAAAAACGAATTGTTACAATTTAAGGCCAAGTGGCAAACAATAATACAGACACTAGGGATGGAGGTGTGAACATACAGACACTAGGGATGGAGGTGTGAACATACAGACACTAGGGATGGAGGTGTGAACATACAGACACTAGGGATGGAGGTGTGAACATACAGACACTAGGGATGGAGGTGTGAACATACAGACACTAGGGATGGAGGTGTGAACATACAGACACTAGGGATGGAGGTGTGAACATACAGACACTAGGGATGGAGGTGTGAACATACAGACACTAGGGATGGAGGTGTGAACATACAGACACTAGGGATGGAGGTGTGAACATACAGACACTAGGGATGGAGGTGTGAACATACAGACACTAGGGATGGAGGTGTGAACATACAGACACTAGGGATGGAGGTGTGAACATACAGACACTAGGGATGGAGGTGTGAACATACAGACACTAGGGATGGAGGTGTGAACATACAGACACTAGGGATGGAGGTGTGAACATACAGACACTAGGGATGGGGGTGTGAGCATGTGGGTCTGGGCAGAGGAGATATAGTCGTTGTTTGTGTCTGTCTGTAAGCTGTTGTTTGTATGTACAAGTTTGTTTTTATGAGTAATAAAACAAATATTATTAAAAAAGGAAGAGAGATAACAAAGGCTTTTCACACTACTGAACAGAACCAAACCAAAAGTGAAAAGAAAAGATCAGAGCCAGCACAGTTTGGTTCAGGTTGGCACGGTAATGTGAAAAGTGTAATACACATTTTCCTATTCACATACGTCTTTTAAACAACTGAAATAAATCATCCTTTCCTTTACAGCACCTTCTGGTCACGTATTCCTACCAATCAGTGATCACCTTTGGCGGTTGCCGTGACGACCTGATGGTGGTGGTGAGCCAGACCAAAGAGCAGGGTGGAGGGAAGAAGAGTGTGGAGAAACTGGTCTTCTCTATGGCTAAACCCAAGGTAAAGTCTCTGTAGTCTTCTCTATGGCTAAACCCAAGGTAAAGTCTCTATAGTCTTCTCTATGGCTAAACCCAAGGTAAAGTCTCTATAGTCTTCTCTATGGCTAAACCCAAGGTAAAGTCTCTATAGTCTTCTCATGGCTAAACCCAAGGTAAAGTCTCTATAGTCTTCTCATGGCTAAACCCAAGGTAAAGTCTCTATAGTCTTCTCTATGGCTAAACCCAAGGTAAAGTCTCTATAGTCTTCTCTATGGCTAAACCCAAGGTAAAGTCTCTATAGTCTTCTCTATGGCTAAACCCAAGGTAAAGTCTCTATAGTCTTCTCTATGGCTAAATCCAAGGTAAAGTCTCTATAGTCTTCTCTATGGCTAAACCCAAGGTAAAGTCTCTATAGTCTTCTCTATGGCTAAATCCAAGGTAAAGTCTCTATAGTCTTCTCTATGGCTAAACCCAAGGTAAAGTCTCTATAGTCTTCTCTATGGCTAAACCCAAGGTAAAGTCTCTATAGTCTTCTCTATGGCTAAACCCAAGGTAAAGTCTCTATAGTCTTCTCTATGGCTAAACCCAAGGTAAAGTCTCTATAGTCTTCTCTATGGCTAAACCCAAGGTAAAGTCTCTATTGTCTTCTCTATGGCTAAACCCAAGGTAAGGCCATTGAAATGTAATCTATTCTATTTTCTAGTCTATTTCTATGGCAGGTTTAAAGTAGGTGGTCTTTACCACTGGCCAAGTGCAAATGGTCAATGAAAACGATTAGTGGATTATAATCATCACGGACCACAACAGCTCTGTCAACTTTCAGTCAGCGCTCAGATTAAGTTAAGGTCATACAGTTACTTTTGGCTGGATTTTCCAGAGACTGTAAAGTCAAAGGTGGGTGGTGGTGTTGATCTTACTGTACAGATCAGGGAGCCAGTGTGGCGAGTAAATGGTGAGCTCCTGCTATGTGGCTCTGTCCACCTGTCAGTTCAGTGTAGCTCCGAGAGCAGTCCGCTGCAGCAACCAGGGTCATGGGGTCTATTCCCACAGGGATCACACACTCACAGTGTGTTTGCACTCACTGTACTTTTAGTCACTTTGGATAAAAGTGACATCTATTGTACATCTATTATTTATACAGTGAGGGAAAACATTATTTGATCCCCTGCTGATTTTGTACGTTTGCCCACTGACAAAGAAATGATCAGTCTAATTTTAATGGTAGGTTGATTTGACAGAATAACAACAAAAAAATCCAGAAAAACGCATGTCAAAAATGTTATGAATTGATTTGCATTTTAATGAGGGAAATAAGTATTTGACCCCTCTGCAAAACATGGCTTAGTATTTGGTGGCAAAACCCTTGTTGGCAATCACAGAGGTCAGATGTTTCTTGTAGTTGGCCACCAGGTTTGCACACATCTCAGGAGGGATTTTGTCCCACTCCTCTTTGCAGATCTTCTCCAAGTCATTAAGGTTTCGAGGCTGACGTTTGGCAACTCGAACCTTCAGCTCCCTCCACAGATTTTCTATGGGATTAAGGTCTGGAGACTGGCTAGGCCACTCCAGGACCTTAATGTGCTACTTCTTGAGCCACTCCTTTGTTGCCTTGGCCGTGTGTTTTGGGTCATTGTCATGCTGGAATACCCATCCACGACCCATTTTCAATGCCCTGGCTGAGGGAAGGAGGTTCTCACCCAAGATTTGACGGTAAATGGCCCCGTCCATCGTCCCTTTGATGCAGTGAAGTTGTCCTGTCCCCTTAGCAGAAAAACAGGAACCTAGAGATGAACGTACTTTGGTGCGAAAAGTGTAAATCAATCCCAGAACAACAGCAAAGGACCTTGTGAAGATGCTGGAGGAAAGAGGTACAAAAGTATCTATATCCTTTCGCCAGGCATAATGGGACCCATCTCGTCCAAAAAGTTGACTCAAGTTTGCCAAAAAAGCACCTGGATGATGATCAAGACTCTTGGAAGAACGTTCTTTTGGTTGGAGTCATTGCAGCTAAAGGTGGCACAACCAGTTATTGAGTGTAAGGGGGCAATTACTTTTTCACACAGGGGAATGATGTGTTGCATAACTTTGTTTATGAAATAAATATGTAATTGTTGTGTTATTTGCTCACTTATGTTCCCTTTATCTAATATTAGGTTTTGGTTGAAGATCTGATAACATTCAGTATCACAAATATGCAAAAGTAGAGAAAATTAGAAAGGTGGCAAATACTTTTTCATAGCATTGAAGGTTACCCTAATATGAAGGTTACCCTAATTTCAGTTTTATATTTTTAATACAAAAATCAAAACAAAAAAAACGGATTTTGCTTTGTCATTATGGGGTATTGTGCGTAGATTGATGAGGGAAAAAAGCTATTTAATCCATTTCAGAATAAGGATGTAACATAACAGCGTGGAAAAAGTCAAGGGGTCTGAATACTTTCCGAATGCACTGTGTGTGTATATGTGTATATATATATAGTGGGGAGAACAAGTATTTGATACACTGCCGATTTTGCAGGTTTTCCTACTTACAAAGCATGTAGAGGTCTGTAATTTTTATCATAGGTACACTTCAACTGTGAGAGACAGAATCTAAAACAAAAATCCAGAAAAACACATTGTATGATTTTTAAGTAATTAATTTGCATTTTATTGCATGACATAAGTATTTGATACATCAGAAAAGCAGAACTTAATATTTGGTACAGAAACCTTTGTTTGCAATTACAGAGATCATACGTTTCCTGTAGGTCTTGACCAGGTTTGCACACACTGCAGCAGGGATTTTGGCCCACTCCTCCATACAGACCTTCTCCAGATCCTTCAGGTTTCGGGGCTGTCGCTGGGCAATACGGACTTTCAGCTCCCTCCAAAGATGTTTTATTGGGTTCAGGTCTGGAGACTGGCTAGGCCACACCTTGAGATGCTTCTTACAGAGCCACTCCTTAGTTGACCTGGCTGTGTGTTTCGGGTCGTTGTCATGCTGGAAGACCCAGCCACGATCCATCTTCAATGCTCTTACTGAGGGAAGGAGGTTGTTGGCCAAGATCTCGCGATACATGGCCCCATCCATCCTCCCCTCAATACGGTGCAGTCGTCCTGTCCCCTTTGCAGAAAAGCATCCCCAAAGGATGATGTTTCCACCTCCAAGCTTCACGGTTGGGATGGTGTTCTTGGGGTTGTACTCATCCTTCTTCTTCCTCCAAACACGGCGAGTGGAGTTTAGACCAAAAAGCTCTATTTTTGTCTCATCAGACCACATGACCTTCTCCCATTCCTCCTCTGGATCATCCAGATGGTCATTGGCAAACTTCAGACGGGCCTGGACATGCGCTGGCTTGAGCAGGGGGACCTTGCGTGCGCTGCAGGATTTTAATCCATGACGGCGTAGTGTGTTACTAATGGTTTTCTTTGAGACTGTGGTCCCAGCTCTCTTCAGGTCATTGACCAGGTCCTGCCGTGTACTTCTGGGCTACAGATCTTACATGGAGCCCCAGACCGAGGGTGATTGACCGTCATCTTGAACTTCTTCCATTTTCTAATAATTGCGCCAACAGTTGTTGCCTTCTCACCAAGCTGCTTGCCTATTGTCCTTTAGCCCATCCCAGCCTTGTGCAGGTCTACAATTTTATCCCTGATGTCCTTACACAGCTCTCTGGTCTTGGCCGTTGTGGAGAGGTTGGAGTCTGTTTGATTGAGTGTGTGGACAGGTGTCTTTTATACAGGTAACGAGTTCAAACAGGTGCAGTTAATACAGGTAATGAGTGGAGAACAGGAGGGCTTCTTAAAGAAAAACTAACAGGTCTGTGAGAGCTGGAATTCTTACTGGTTGGTAGGTGATCAAATACTTATGTCATGCAATAAAATGCAAATTAATTACTTAAAAATCATACCATGTGATTTTCTGGATTTTTGTTTTAGATTCCGTCTCTCACAGTTGAATTGTACCTATGATAAAAAATTACAGACCTCTACATGCTTTGTAAGTAGGAAAACCTGCAAAATCGGCAGTGTATCAAATACTTGTTCTCCCCACTGTATGTATATATGACGGTTACCCTCTGCCTTGGGCTGATGTATAAAGCAGGTTGATTCTCTATTTTATGTGTTCAGCCTCCAAGGAGCCTAAGGGAGAGATTTTAAAAACTGCAGATAAATTACCTGTGCACCGAAATTGACTTTAAAAGGTGGTTTTGGCTTGAGCCGCCAGTCGTTAATCTGTGTTGTATTGAATCCCGGGCTAAGCATAGAGTCACATTACAGCTGTAGGACGTGCTAATAAGGTCCCTCTGTATTCATGTCAGGCGGATCAGTATCAAGTCATTTCTATGGTTTTCTCATTGGCCTTAAACTGAACTTCTAAATGTGAGCAAATGGGCCTCCAGCTCCCTAGGAGCTAATGAAATACAATAATATGAAATGGTAAAACAATTTCCCCCTCTGTACTCTTTTGTCCTCCTCTTTCCTCCCCTCCTTCTGTCCTCCCTCCTCTCCTCCTCTCCCCCTCCCCTCCCCTCCTCTCTCCCTCCTCTCCTCTCCACTCCTCCCAGATCTTGGAGTTGACTCTGTTGATGGCCAGCTACATTAACTACTGGACGCCCAGCCTCCCTGGCCCCCCTATAGCCCAGCACCAGTCCCCAGGACCAGGCTCCCCTCTGGAGCCCCGCGGGGCCGGGACAGGGGCTGCGAAGATGTGGAACCTGGACAGCAGACACTTCCCCTCCATGACTTACACCACCAAGGGACCCACTCTACTGTGAATATGTCAAACTTCTTCTATGTTACTCTCATCCCCTCTAGCCTGAAGTGGATTCTGTTCCATATACACAGGACATTTCATTTCTGAAGATAGTTTTTAAAAACCGTTTAGCCTTGAAAAAGGATCGATACATACCCTATTTCTTGACCTTGGCTGTCTGGTCGTTATCCACACAGTGAGAAATAACCTCAGTATCTGGCAGCTTCTCCCTTCAGCCTCAACTCTTCCCCGCCACTCGTCTCTTCCAGATACAGCTGTGTCCCAAATGGCACCCTATTCCCTTTATAGTGCACTACTTTAGACCAGGGCCCTGTGGGAATAGGGTGCCATTTCACATACCCTCTGTCTTTTTTAAAGGGAAAAAAAGCTGTTAAAAAAGGAAAGACTTGATTTTCTTCTGGCTCTTTGGTACCTAATATGGAGCTAGGAAGATTTACGTATTCCTTAAACTAAGGAGGCTTGAAGTGGCGTTAACCTCTACGGGATCGGTGTCCCGTATACAGGACGGTTGAGCTAATGTGCGCTAATGTGATTAGTATGACTGTTGTAAGTAACAGCAAACTTTCCAGGACATAGACATGTCTTATATGGGCAGAAAGCTTACATTCTTGTTAATCTAACTGCACTGTACAATTTACAGTACAGTGAAACAATACCATGCTATTGTTTGAGGAGAGTGCACAACAACAAAAAACTTACCACAAACTTCAGTTTTTCCTTTCAAATGGTATCAAGAATATGCATATCCTTGCTTCAGGTCCTGTGCTACAGGCAGGTATGTCATTTTAGGCGAAAATTTAAAAAAAGATCAGATCCTTAAGAGGTTAACCGGTTTCTGAGGGAAGCTATTCGACTACAGAGCACTAGTCGTTGCTCACTACCTTCTCCTGACTGGCTCCTGGAGACACCGTCACGTTAGAATGACGCCGTCACGTTAGAATGACGCCATCTGACAGAAGACAATGCATTAAGCCAGTACAAAATAATACTTATATTTGAGACATCAAATTGTACTTGATTTTTTCATCAAACAATTGCACAAAATGTTTGACTTATAGATCACAGAAGGCCAGGGCCTGAGGAGGAACAGCCTACTGGGCAAAAACTGGTTGAATCAATGTTTCCACAACATTTGAACCCCCAAGAAATCTATGTGATGACATTGAATCGGCATGGAAAACTAATTGGATTTGGAAAAAGTCACCAACTTTTAATCTAAATCCAATGACAAGTTGAATTTTTTTGTTGATTACACGTTGAATTCAAGTTAGTTGACAACTTAACCAAATGTAAATCAAAACTAGACGTTGAACTGACATCTGTGCCCAGTGGGAGGCAAGGTACTATGACTTATGGTACAAGTGATGATGGTAACGTTTTGACCAAGCAATGTTTTATAACAATTTTGACCACATACTTTTATTGTGAAGTACAGAGTAACACTATTTTCTAAGATGATGGAGATGAATAGAAATGGAATACTGTCCGCTGTATGACAGCCTTAGTCTGAGATGTATGAACTCATTTGGTGGCATGTTCCTACTCCTCCACTTAATACCAGGGTTGGGATCAATTCCATTTTAAATTCAATTCAATTACACTGAAATGTCAATGTCATTTCCAAATCCAGTTTTCCACATTGCCTTTCAATTAGAGAATTTGAAATGGGAATTTCAGTTTACTTCTTAGAATTGACTGAATTTAAATGGAATTTGACCTCCAACCTTGTTGACAACACAATGGAAGGTACTGGGAACTCAGCCAGGTAGGACTGATTACATGGAAAGGTCCAGCCACATAAGGGTGGACTGGTATGATTAGAGATATTCAAATGTTATTAGTGACATGAATTGTTTTGGATCAAACCACTGTCTTGGTCATTTTCGTGTTATTTATTTAATTTCCTGGTATTTTGTGACTTTTTTTGTATGCTGAAAAGTGTTTGGCAGAACTGTTAAATGTTGAACTGAAACATTCAAAATGGCCTTGACTTTGTTTGTCTCAAGTAGCTAAATATTTTAACTTGACAGTTTTACGCTGTATGGATGCTGTATGATTTGTGAAATAGGGATGTTAGGTTAATGAAACAGATTATAGACAATGTGCTTAGCTGTTATGAAATGTTGTGTTTAAAATGAAATGAATAAAAAAGTGCATATATACAGTAGAGTATGGTGGTATTTGGCATGGCTTTGGCCTATAAACATTTACACTCAACATTCTGGTGAATACTAAAGCTCTTACAATATGCTTGTTATTTTCTCTCATTATGTTTTTACACACAGACTATCCCCATACTTTGGCAAATGTGCCAGTGTGATGTCAGGTAGGCTCAGCATTGTGCGTATGTTGATGTAGGTGGGGTTTGAAAGCTAGGATGCTAGTTGCGCTGACTTGCTTCATCCAAACGGATCAAAGTGGTAATGATATTTTCCTGCCAACAGTATTGCTATACACATTTTTTCTTTTTTTAATGATTTCTCAAAAACTGTAGTTACTCTATTATGAACAAAAATACTCATTATTGGAAACTCTGCTAACTTGTTGTGCATCATAGGCCCTAGGGCAGGGGTAGGCAACCCTGTTCCTGGAGTGCCACAGGTACTGCAGGATTTTGTTCCAACTAGGCATCACACCTGACCAACTGAGCTAATTGATCAGTTCAGTGATTGCCTAAATTCAACACACCTGGTCTTCCAGGTCAGTTAAACCAAAAACAGGACCAGGGTTGCCTACCCCTGCCCAAGGGCCTACGGTTACTCTTCAGGAAAAATGTTGAAGAGAAGGGTAGCATGGCTTGTTTGAGGTTTGGCCATTCCTTAACGGTGCTTATGTTTATCTTTATTTTAGCCTTCTGAGATTTTAAATAACGCTTGATGTGAATTCAAATAAAGTTTTTGAAGCCCTCCAACAAATTACAGCACAACATAAATTCACCAAAGGGCATCACTTATTTATCTGTTTAACAGCGTCCCTATTTAAAAAAAGCAGGAAATAGGTGAGCTGTTGATTTTTGGAAAACTCAGTAGATCAACAGGTGTAAGCCTATTTGGGAGCAGAAAGTTGGTAAGAGGTTGAGCGAGAGCACTGGAACAAGAAACACAGTAATCTAGGGCCTTCATATAGGCTGTGACGATAAGCCCTGTGAAGGTAGCCCGCCAGTTCCTCTCCATGGAAACTCTCTTAACGTTACCAAAGGCAGTCGGACATTCTCTTTACGTCCCACACTGAAAAAAATATTGTTAAGTGTTTTGCATTGTTTGTTGCCTAAAGCAGGGATGGGCAACTTTGATTGGGGTGGGGGCCACTAAAATGCTTAACTAATGAGGGGCCGCAGTGGCAGTTTTACAGTTAATATCCTGCAATTCTACACATTTTGACAGAGTGGAGAGAAATGTTTTCAGTTTTTAGTATGATATCTGAGAGAAAGTGTCTAACAAAATCAATGGGGGCCCCGGTCAGTAATATGACAGTGTTTAGGCTACTACAAGTTCAGATAGCTTGCTAGGACTAACTTACCAATCAAAAAAATGTTAACTGACATGGGCTAATTGTTTGACTGTCAGTCACTGACATAACAACAGAAAAACTGCTGATGCACATCCAAATTTCGAAATTGCATCTTGTGTATTCTCCTATTCTAAATCTCAACAGTAAATTGAGACCCAGACTGAGTAAAAAAAATAAAAAAAATAAAAGTGAAATTGTTCCCCATCCCTGCTCTATAGTCATGTCTAGATTAAGCAGCATTGCATACATTTAGCCAATGCAGTTTGTGAATGCAGGCACTTTGACAGCAGGCTGCTATTTGGCCAAAAAGATTCATGCCTCAGCCATAAACCTGTATTAGCGGACCTATATAGACGTCTGTAGCCGGGGCAAAAAAATAATTTCAGCATCTCCACTTTGGCAAAAAAGATAGTTGTATAATTAAGAACAGTATCTTGTAGGATTCAGTATTTGGATTTGTAAGAGTTGTTGCCCTGTCCCTTTCTCTGCGGTTGTCATTCTAATGGAATCCAGAAAGAAGAAAACCCTGTCCTCAAACATTTACATCAAAGGGTGCAAAGTTATCCACATCAAATTAAATATTTTTCTTAATAAAATAACATAGAAAATCCCTTTTTGTGGAGCATTAATTTACCATCCTTACAAACCACTTATTGTATTGTACATACATAGGCTAGTCATCTAGGTTTGTACCTGTAGACTTTCCATCACCTTGAAAGTCAATACACAATACAGTAATTGAGTATATTGAGACATCAAGTGGTTTGTGATGATGTGGTTCAGTTGTTAGAGCATGGGGTTGTCAGTTCAATTCCCACCAGTGACCAGTATGAAAATGCATACATTCACTACTGTAAGTTGCTCTGGATAAGAGCTTACTAAAATGTAAAAATAATGAATAGACTATTTCAGTTTTCATATATGAATAAATTGCAATTGCAAAGTATTTCAAGAAACTGGAAAACATATATCAAGCAAGTATTTTTCTATTCCACAAGTATTATCAGATTAACTGTTTTGTACAGATAATTATCAGACTCAAGTTACGAATGCTGGTAAACACTCACATAGAAATACATTTACTTAAACAATTTTCACACTAGCACGGTCAATTTTTTTCTGCATCACAGCCCACCAAAAAAGGTACATTTGTCAGCAAGACACATCAATTAATGTAAGCCTAATAAATGGCATGCGCTGAATGTCATTAGGCAAACTTTTTGGTGTTTTGTAACAGATGTCTATTTCCATTCAGTTTGGATGCTGTAATTATTTTGGAATGGAGGAACATGCACAGGTGGCCTACTTTGTGAAGTGATTTGTCTGACAACAGATGAAAATATCATGCCTTTTTCCACATTTTGTTACGTTACAGCCTTATTATAAAATTGATTAAATTGTTTTTTTCCCCTCGTCAATCTACACACAACACCCCATAATGACAAAGCAAAAGTATCAATTTTTTTTATTTTTGGAAATGTACATTTTAAGTATTCAGACCCTTTACTCAGTACTTTGTTGAAGCACCTTTGGCAGCGATTACAGCCTCCAGTCTTCTTGGGTATGATGCTACAAGCTTGGCATACCTGTATTTGGGGAGTTTCTTCCATTCTTTGCAGATCCTCTCAAGCTCTGTCAGGTTGACTGGGGAGCTTCGCTGCACAGCTATATTCAGGTCTCTTCAGAGGGTTCAAGTCTGGGATCTGGCTGGGCCACTCAAGGACATTCAGAGACTTGTCCTGAAGCCACTCCTGCGTTGTCTTGGCTGTGTGCTTAGGGTGGTTGTCCTGTTGGAAGGTGAACCTTCACCCCAGTCTGAGGTCCTGAGCGCTCTGGAGCAGGTTTTCATCAAGGATCTCTCTGTACTTTGCTCCGTTCATCTTTCCCTTAATCCTGACTAGTCTCCCAGTCCTTTCCACTGAAAAACATCCCCACAGCATGATGCTGCCACCACCATGCTTATAATAATAATAATATGCCATTTAGCAGACGCTTTTATTCAAAGCGACTTACAGTCATGCGTGCATAGATTTTTGTGTATGGGTGGTCCCGGGGATCGAACCCACTACCTTCCTACCACTATGCATCACTGTAGGGATGGTGCCAGGTTTCCTCCAGAGGTGATGCTTGGCATTCAGGTCAAAGAGTTCAATCTTGGTTTCATCAGACCAGAGAATCTTGTTTCTCATGGTCTGAGAGTCTTTAGGTGCCTTTTGGCAAACTCCAAGCGGGCTGTCATGTGCCTTTTATTGAGGAGTGGCTTCCGTCTGGACACTCTACCATAAAGGCATAATTGGTGGATTGCTGCAGAGATCCCATCTCCACAGAGGAACTCTGGAGCTCTGTCAGAGTGACCATTGGGTTCTGCACTGTACCTATACCTGTTGTCCTTTTCAGGCACACATTCATGTATTGAGTGGTTTTGTACCAACAACTTAATGTAACAGTGGGACCAGGTGCCACCTGTTTATATATGGGGATAGTAGACCCAAAGAGTGTCTATTATGTTGACAAGGTAGTCAAGTGACCACTCTAACAATGGAAATTAATGTCCTCAAAGAGGGAAGGCAGGCGAGAGGAGCCGACACCAGGTTGGGACCATCCTAGCCAATGAAATTGCAGATATGTGTGTGAACAACAGGCCATAGAGATAGAGGACTCATCTTTGTCTCTGCCATTATAGCGTCTGTGACCATGGGCAGCGCCATTGAGGCTATCTACATTTTAAAGTAGTACATTTTCTTCTTCTTCATTGCCTGATTGCTTCCAACTCATACAAATACCCACCCAGTTGACTACTTTAAAAATGGTTGAAGCCCTCAATGGCAATGTCCATGTTAAAACAGGTTATATCCATGATGACTCCTCTATCTCTATGACAACAGGCAAAACTCTGAAATAAAGTAGGCTCGTTTTTTTCAAATTTGACTTATATCAGTGCATTTATAACAACCTAACCATTACGAAAATTATATTTGATCAAATAAGCCTCACGTAGCAAATGAGCAATAAAAAATTTTGTTGACCAAATTCGACACTCTTATTGACCTCAATACAAAATTCCTCACTTCGTGTGTTTCTTTTCGTGGACAGAGTTTTGGCGGAGTAAAACCTCTCGCTTCGCCTCTTCCTCTGGTAGGCCTATATTCCAATAGCGCGAGCTTCCTGACACAAGTCAGTTAGTTCGAGAGTTACCGATGAGAGGGGTAACAGTACAGGCACGTGAGCACATGAACGCAGTAGTCGATGATGATAACGCTCTGCACCTTTATTTAATAAATCCTGCATCTATTAGTAATTTTGCCTCCTGTGCTGTGCCTACCTACCTCGGCTGCGAAACAAAGTAGCCTTCCCCTGACAAAAGACTGGTCATGCAATTAGCTACCGGTTGCATATCGAATTGACACAGTTCCCTATGTTGAATTAGGCATATATTCAACAACCGATTTAGATTTTCTTGAGCGGCTCTTGATAATCTAATAAACATAATAATAAATACATAATCTAATCTTGATCCATTTGACGGCATGAATAGCGTTTAGGCAGTGAACTCATGTTGATACAGGTGTGCTTGCTTTTGCAGGTAGCCTTGTGAGAAATAAGAAAATGACTTCCCCCAAAAAGCAAGGGTTATTACGGGAGGCTTTTCACCAGATCATTGCCGGTGGATCAGCAGGTAAGACTAACTTTTGTAACAATTTTGTTTATCAAAGATTGTCTAATACGGGTTGATTCAAATGAATCAGCGGCTGCGCTTGATTAAGTTTTATCGAACATGCCTGCTGTAGAAATGTCTCTTTCCGTGGAAATATCACCTTCCACAATGTCTATCTGAATAGTTGTTTTGTTCCTCTTTCCCGAATTCCTTCTCATAGACTGTAGGTCTACAATCATAGGCTGCTGGCTGGTTTATGAAAATGTGCGCTTGCGAGGCCCCCTAGCATATGTTGCATTGCTGTATGTTCAATGTAACATCTCATGACATGGAAGAATGAGTTATCTGTACCTACCAATAATGATCAGATCATTTGATGGCCAGGCCGTTATTATAGTAGCCTACCAGAGGAGAGACGGGGCCCAGCCCGTTAATACAGTAGCCTACCAGAGGATGGAAGAGGACAGGCTGTTAATAAAGTAGCCAACCAGAGGGAAAACAGGGTCCAGCTAGTGTGGAGCCTCTCAGTCATGAAGAAGCAGGGCCGGCTCTTCCTCTCCTCTCTGCTTTATAACAAATTAAGTCTTATGTATACTCCGGCATCACTGCCATGTCGCTCTCCCTGCACAAAACTCACTAACTCTTAAGGAAGCGTTTTCAGTCCTGGTGACCCCAAGGGCTGCACATTTCGTTTTTTGCCCTAGCATTACACAGCTGATTGAAATAATCAAAGCTCGATGATGATGAGTCGATTATTCAAATCAGCTGTGTAGTGCTAGGGCAAAAAACGAAATGTGCACCTGTTGGGGTCCCCAGATCTGAGTTTGGAAAACGTTGCCTTAGGGACCCTGTCCTGCCTCCAGGGGCTGGAGTCCTGTCACTATCCTCCATGTAGCTAGAGGACTTAGTAAGCCAGGAGCTGGACTCTAGGAGGCTGCACTGCTGCACCTTGAGTAGAATGACCTCAGTGTTTCCCCTTCTCACCTTCCGTAATCCTCCCTAACTGCAGTGTGTGTGACCACGGTGTGTGTGTGTGTGTGTGTGTGTGTGTGTGTGTGTGTGTGTGTGATCACGGTGTGTGTGTGTGATCACGGTGTGTGTGTGACCATGATGTATGTGTGGGACCATGGTGTGTGGGACCACGGTGTGTGTGTGACCACAGAGAGTGTGTGTGACCACAGAGAGTGTGTGTGACCACAGAGAGTGTGTGTGTGACCACGGTGTGTGTGTGTGTGTGTGTGTGACCACGGTGTGTGTGTGTGTGACCACGGTGTGTGTGTGTGTGACCACGGTGTGTGTGTGTGAGACCACGGTGTGTGTGTGTGTGTGACCACGGTGTGTGTGTGACCACGGTGTGTGTGTGACTACGGTGTGTGTGTGTGTGACCACGGTGTGTGTGTGTGTGCCTCCTGTGAGTGTCGTTAGCGTCCTGACTTCCTTGTTAACGAGGTTGGAGCAGAGATCAGTGTTAATTTATGTGCGAACCGGCCCGGTCACAGACCCAGAGGAGGTGTGCGGTGTATACAATACATTTAGTCAATCTGCCTTGGCTTTGGTGCTCTACAATCTGCCTTGGCTTTGGTGCTCTTTACCATCTGCCTTGGCTTTGGTGCTCTTTACCATCTGCCTTGGCTTTGGTGCTCTTTGCCATCTGCCTTGGCTTTGATGCTCTATACAATCTGCCTTGGCTTTGGTGCGCTTTACCATCTGCCTTGGCTTTGGTGCTCTTTACCATCTGCCTTGGCTTTGGTGCTCTTTACCATCTGCCTTGGCTTTGGTGCTCTTTACCATCTGCCTTGGCTTTGGTACTCTACCATCTGCCTTGGCTTTGGTGCTCTTTACCATCTGCCTTGGCTTTGGTGCTCTTTACCATCTGTCTTGGCTTTGGTACTCTTTACCATCTGCATTAGCATCAAATAGCCCCCGCGATATGCAACTTTTCAGGGAAGTTAGGAACCAATATACACAAGCAGTTAGGAAAGCAAAGGCTAACTTTTTCAAACAGAAATTTGCATCCTGTAGCACTAACTCCAAAAAGTTTTGGGACACTGTAAAGTCCATGGAAAATAAGAGCACTTCCTCCCAGCTGCCCACTGCACTGAGGCTAGGAAACACTATCACCACCGATAAATCTACAATAATCGAGAATTTCAACAAGCATTTTGCTACGGCTGGCCATGCTTTCCACCTGGCTACCACTACCCTGGCCACCAGCTCTGCACCCTCCGCTGCAACTTGCCCATGCCCCCCCCGCTTCTCCTTCACACAAATCCAGACAGCTGATGTTCTGAAAGAGCTGCAAAATCTGGACCCCTACAAATCATCTGGGCTAGACAATCTGGACCCTTTCTTTCTAAAACTAGCCGCCGAAATTGTCGCAACCCCTATTACTAGCCTATTCAACCTCTCTTTCGTAACGTCTGAGATCCCCAGAGATTGGAAAGCTGCTGCGGTCATCCCCCTCTTCAAAGGGGGTGACACTCTAGATCCAAACTGTTACAGACCCATATCCATCCTGCCCTGCCTTTCAAAAGTTTTTGAAAGCCAAGTCAACAAACAGATCACCGACCATTTCGAATCCCACCGTACCTTCTCCGCTATGCAATCCGGTTTCGAGCTGGTCATGGGTGTACTTCAGCCACGCTCAAGGTCCTAAACGATATTATAACCGCGATCGATAATAGACAGTACTGTGCAGCCGTTTTCATTGACCTGGCCAAGGCTTTCGACTCTGTCAACCACCGCATTCTTATTGGCAGACTAAATAGCCTTGGTTTCTCAAATGACTGCCTTGCCTGGTTCACCAACTACTTCTCAGATAGAGTTCAATGTGTCAAATCGGAGGGCCTGTTGTCTGGACCTATGTCAGTCTCTATGGGGGTGCCACAGGGTTCAATTCTTGGGCCGACTCTTTTCTCTGTGTATATCAATGACGTCGCTCTTGCTGCTGGTGACTCTCAGATCCACCTCTACGCAGACGACACCATTTTGTATACATCTGGCCCTTCATTGGACACTGTGTTAACAAACCTCCAAACGAGCTTCAATGCCATACAACACTCCTTCAGTAGCCTCCAACTGCTCTTAAACACTAGTAAAACTAAATGCATGCTCTTCAACCGAACGCTGCTTGCACCCGCCCACCCGACTAGAATCACTACTCTCGACGGGTCTGACCTAGAGTATGTGGACAACTACAAATATCTAGGTGTCTGGTTAGACTGTAAACTCTCCTTCCAGACTCACATTAAGAATCTCCAATCCAAAGTTAAATCTAGAATCGGTTTCCTATTTCGCAACAAAGCCTCCTTCACTCATGCTGCCAAACATGCCCTCGTAAAACTGACTATCCTACCGATCCTTGACTTCGGCGATGTCATTTACAAAATAGCCTCCAACACTCTACTCAGCAAATTGGATGTAGTCTATCACAGTGCCATCCGTTTTGTCTCCAAAGCCCAATACACTACCCACCACTGTGACCTGTACGCTCTTGTTGGCTGGTCCTCACTACATATTCGTCGCCAAACCCACTGGCTCCAGGCCATCTATAAATCACTGCTAGGCAAATCCCCGCCTTATCTTAGCTCATTGGTCACCATAGCAACACCCACCCGTAGTCTGCGCTCCAGCAGGTATATCTCACTGGTCATCCCCAAAGCCAACACCTCCTTTGGCCGCAATTCCTTCCAGTTCTCTGCTGCCAATGACTGGAACAAATTGCAAAAATCTCTGAAGCTGGAGACACTTATCTCCCTCACTAACTTTAAGCATCAGTTGTCAGAGCACCTGTACACAGCCCATCTGAAATTAGCCCACCCAACTACCTCATCCCTATATTGTTATTTATTTTGCTCATTTGTACCCCAGTATCTCTATTTGCACATCATCTCTTGCACATCTATCATTCCAGTGTTAATACTAATTGTAATTATTTTGCACTATAGCCTATTTATTGCCTTACCTCCATAACTTGCTACATTTGCACACACTGTATATATATATATGTATTTCTGTTGTATTTTTGACTTTGTTTTGTTTTACCCCATATGTAACTCTGTGTTGTTGTTTTTATCGCACTGCTTTGCTTTATCTTGGCCAGGTCGCAGTTGTAAATGAGAACTTGTTCTCAACTGGTCTACCTGGTTAAATAAAGGTGAAAAAAACAACAAAAAAAAAACATCTGTCTTGGCTTTGGTGCTCTACACAATCTGTCTTGGCTTTGGTGCTCTACACAATCTGTCTTGGCTTTGGTACTCTTTGCAATCTGCATGCGTGTGGACTTTGGTACTCTTGGCTGTCTATTCAGTCTGGACAAGCTTTGGTTATGTTGACCTTTTGGAGGCTGAGGTCAACGCTCGGACAGAGATCAGCCCCTCTTAGGTTTATATAGTGACTGAGTAATGTGGTTAGTTTCTATCCATTCATTGATTCACTGTATCATGTACAACTTAGATTCCTCCATGTTGTCCTGTGTGCTTGACAACACTTGGGTTTATTCTGATTGGTTGTTCTCCAAACTGTGCCTCTAGTCTAAAAAGGATACAGTGAAACTATTGGCTATTGTACCATGCACTTTAAGGGACCACAATGGAAATAAGTAATTGGCTTTATTGTGTAATCCCTGACACATTTTTATGTAGGCTACTGGGTAGATGTATTTAATAAATACTGTCCCTGAAGAGCTACCGCACTGTAGATTTTCACTCCAACCCCAATATAGCACACCTGATTGTAATAATGAGTTGGTTGATAAACTGAATAAGGTTAGTTACAACTGGGGTTGGAGCGAAAACCTACAGGAGGCCAAAGGTAGCTCTCCAGGAACCGGGTTAGCGAGCCCTGCTGTAGATTGACTTAAAGGGATCTGGTAATTTTGTATACTTTTTTAGCCAGTAGTTCTGAAAGTAGCACTCACTAGCCAAAGGTGGTCCCCTAAAATTGCTTATTACGTCACATAATTATATAAATGGCGCATCACAGCTTCCAGAAAAACAGTTGCTTTCAAAGTAGGGATTTCGTGGCTAATTGAGGTAATTCTGCTCATAGATGTATGAACTACACGTTGACATATCCAGCCCAAAGTGGGAGGTTTAAAGAAAATACTACTAGTCGCCAAAGTTCTGGTAACTAGAAGTGGCATGGTTTCAATTAAGTCTTCACACCACAAGGGGGCAGCAGTAACCTACTCTTTCACGTTTCACAACATATGAGGATACAGGACAACTTTCTGCTGATTCTTAAAAGCTGAGAGTTTGGCCTTTCAAAATTGACACTAAGTTCATGTCTATAGCATAGCTATATGTTTGTGTAAATGTGCAGGATCATTGTGTGGTTGTACAAACTGCAAAATTACATTGACTTTTGTCTGACTTGAAGTAATGCAAATGTATGATGTGAGAACTACTGATAATATTATATATCAAATATTGATGTTATAACAGAAGTAGCAATGTTGCCCCCCAAGGTGCCCCCAGAAGTGAATATTGTATAACTACTCGTATGTCTGAAGGAAAAAAAATATCAGCTGCCATTTTGTTATTCTAGTATTGATTATTTCCTTTTCCTTCCCACCTGACAATGGAACTTCATAACATTTGTTGTTTTTCGTTAGTGGCTGAGTAAATCAATCCTTCCCTAGCAAACGGAGTGTGTCGATACTAGACAGACGCCCTAAGTATGATTACATACGGTCCCCGACGACGTCTGTGTAGTAGACTGTCAGAACCTCGTTTAAAACGAACTCCAACTCTCTTAATTTTAATTGGTTTTAAACTGTGAACCTAAGATGAGGCGGCATTTGAACAAATAAATCCCACTTAGCTTAAATAAAGAAGAGGAAGAAACAGAGGGAAAATATCATCAATATAATAAACAGAGTGAGTGGTGGAAGTCTGAGTATCGTTCAACTGACAGAGAGAGAGAGAGATGGTCGCTACAAATGAGCGTTCTCTTTCCTTCCAGTTCCAGACGGGACCCGGCCCGCGATTGGATTGGCTCCCACAATCAGAGCTGAATTAGGCCTAATATTTATTTCCAGAAACAATTGTACATGTTTTAGCGGGCGCTTTGATTGAACTCCCGGCGGACATGCTGTAGACAGATGTTTAGATGACCTCATGTTTGAAGTAATGTTGATTTTGGAATGGGTGCTGCTTCGCTCTTTCTCTAAATCAACCCCCTTCCCTCCGAACCCCCCAAAGCGCTTCGCTAGACTGTGTTTCTCAGACAGAGAGGGCGGGGAGAGGTACATCCTTCAGAATGGTCACAGACAGTCGAGTGGGGGGTGTTTCGGCTCAGGGAGGAAGAGGAGATATTTACGTTTCTGAACAGATTTATTTGACAGACAGATGTCAGTAGGGTTGTGGATGGCTGGGTGAAAATTAAGCATGACAGTCTTGAAGGATGTGATGTATTATATGTATTTTCGTGTGTGTGTGTCTGTGTCTTACTGAGGCATATGACACACCATCAACATAGTTCTGAAAGACTTGTCTAACAAACACCACATTGTGTGAATGCCATCTACAGATAATTAGATGTCCAGACTACAAAGTGTTCTGATGTTCTTCCTTTATGAAGCAGCCATTCTATTGCATGTTACTCTGTTGACTCTGGTTGTGTCCCAAATGGCACCCTATTCCCTATAGAGTACCACAGTGTGAGTCATAATACCCATAAAACCTAGCGGTCAAACAGGGAAATGGTTCCAATAGTTTTTCCACCATTTAATTTTTCCCATACGGAATTTTAGAAACACTTAAAATAAGGATTGTGTTTAATGTAGGCTTACCCTGGCGTGATGTTTTGATAACTGTGTAAATCTCTCCAGGACAAGGTGACTTTTATCAATATATTCGCCTGTATATACCCAACCCCCCCCTCCCCCCCCAAAAAAATAATAAAATAAAATAAAATAATGAAATGCTAATTAGCTGCTAATGTGGCTATCATAAAAAACTACAAATGCCTTGATGATCTGGACGACACTGCCGAATCGAAGCAAAAGAAAGAATCTCTGGATTAAATATCTAATGTTAGCTAAATTTAGTAATTAATAAATTGGCTACATTTCTTTAAATTGACAATTCTGTGAACTGTCTTGTGCAAGTTTTAAATTGACACTATCTGTTAGCAAAGGTGTCAGCTAGAGATGACGTGCAGGAGCTTACAGGGATTTGTAGTTTTGCATGATGTCTACTTTGACCCTGATTAGCATTTTCGAATCTGAGAGTAAATAGAGGCGCATATACAGATAAGGTGACTTTTAACTATCTATCTATCTATATATATATATATATATATATATATATATAGTTAAAAGTCACCTTGTCTGAGAGAGATTTACATGGTTATCAAAACGTCATGCCAGGGTAACCCTACACGAAACACAGCCCTTATTTTTAAGTGTTTCTAAAATTCCCTATGGGAAAAATGTATGGTGGAAAAACGATTGGAACCATTTCCCTGTTTGACCGCTAGGTTTTATGGGTATTATGACACCTCCACTGTGGAGCTCTATATAGTGCACTACTTTTGACTGGAGTCCCATAGGCCCTGGTCAAAAGTAGTGCACCACATGACCAAATAGGGGGCCATTTGGTTGTGTGTAGCCTAGGGTAATTGACAAACTCCCTCATTTAGATTTTAGAATGGGCGGGAAAAAGTTGACTGCAACCAGGCTTGAAGTGTAATGTGAACAAATGTAGCATGGACCCATGGACCCTGTGCTTCCTAAAAAAGATCTGATACATCCTAGTGGTCTTATAGGTATAATATCCAGCTAAAATGGGCAAAGCTGAAATACTGCATGTTTTTAAGTAAAAATACCAACTCATGCCGTCTTGGATGTGAGACGTACTGATGTTATTGTTTGGGAAATTTTGTTTCTGTGTCATGATTTATAGCGAAACATTTTTTGCAGTAAATTGGTTGTTAATTTGTCTCAAAGGAGATATTGTGCCATTTGATAGATATCTTATGTTTGCATAAATGAGGACTGTAGGCTACCTGTTAATAAGCAGTTTGTGTGAGGAGAGAGTGGTTGGGTGGGCTAGTGGCGATTTTAGTCAGTACTGTAATGTACAACCCTCAGACCAGCTGCTGACGTTATCTTAATAACATGATTTATGGAACTAGGTCACTGACTGAGTGGGGGAGCGGAGGACGCAGTGTGTAGGAGGAAACGTCTCTATTGTGATCACTAAGAGTTCTAGATCGCAGTAAATATGCACACACAGGCCATCAATCATGCACGTTAGGTTGCTGTGAGCAGTAAGGATAATTGCAGTGTTATGCTAGGAGCAGAATTAGCAGGATAATTATGATTGTTCGACATGGGAGGCTGTGCCTGGACTATTGCTAGTCTCATTTACCAATTAACAATTATTACAATGAGTTGAGGGCAGTGCAGCCAGTCTGTGGTTGTAACATTACATTGTAGTCATTTAACAGACACTCTTATCCAGAGCGACTTACAGTTAGTGAATGCATAAGTGTTTTAGTTTTTAAAGTTTTTTTTTCATATTGGCCCCCCGTGGGAAACAAACCCACATCCCTGCCGGCCAAACCCTCCCCTACCTTGTGCGCCGCCCATGGGTCTCCCGGTCGCGGCCGGCTGCGACAGAGCCTGGACTCAAACCAGGATCTCTAGTGGCACAGCTAGCACTGTAATGCAGTGCCTTAGACCACTGCGCCACTCGGGAGTAACATGTATATTGACAACGTTTTAGGTAATATTCTGAATATGTACTTAGATGTTCTCTCAGTCAATGACTTTACTCGCATTAAAACTGTTACCGTATATAAAAAAAAATCGGAAGAAAAAAAATAATTGAACATTAAGCAAAGAAACATGCTTACAGTGTGTAAAAAAAAGTATTTTAAAGCATCAAATTGTCCACCAACAATAGTCACTGTGAATTTGTCAAGTTGCTCTCTCTCAAGTCTTGGCACCTTTTGGATTCAGTTTTTACACTTCATTGTTTACACCCATTCAGCATCGTTCACACCCTCTTAAGCCTTAGCCCCACCCATCTCTTTAAGGTTCACATGTGAGGTCATGTGCTAAACAGTGTGAGTAAGGTAGTGTAGTAAACAACCAAAGATTTGAAGACTAAATTGTGAAAGTAGTAGCTATCGTTAGCTAGCTAGCTAACAGTACTCTTTAACTTGCAAGAAAACGACTTTGACAAAATGAGAAACATATAATATCGGAAAATGTAGCTAGACTCTTACCCCTATACATGGATGAAGGCCATGGTTGCCCTTAGTTTTAAGATGTAATCCTGAGACAGCTGTTTTATACAACAGCCTTCTGTGTTCTCTTTTCGATTCCCTCTGCATTTGCATTCAAACTGCATGATTTTCACCATCTCCTTCTCATACTCTGCTCCCACCGGGCATTCCACTGATTTCAAAACTCAGTCAACTTCTTCCGTGACAACAACACTGTTGATCTCTATTTATTCCCCTGTCATCAGAAGACTACAATCTAGTCCTCTGTGGTCCTCTGTAGCTCAATTGGTAGAGCATGGCGCTTGTAACGCCAGGGTAGTGGGTTCGATCCCCGGGACCACCCATACGTAAAAATGTATGCACACATGACTGTAAGTCGCTTTGGATAAAAGCGTCTGCTAAATGGCATATTATATTATATTATATATTATATATTATTATATAGTCATCGTCTGATTCATTTTCAGTCAGAGAGAGTCAGCATGGCACAATCGTCCTCCAGAAAGTAGTCCATCACAACTTTTTCCGACTGATCTTTGTCGATAGCGCCTGCTAAATTCAGGGCAGCAATGTTGAGAGCAGTAGCAACACTTTTGCAGTGCTCCATGGCTATATCTTGAAAAAAATCTGCAGTAGCAAGGATTATCTGAGCAGCTCATGTTATATACAGTGGGGGGAAAAAAGTATTTAGTCAGCCACCAATTGTGCAAGTTCTCCCACTTAAAAAGATGAGAGAGGCCTGTAATTTTCATCATAGGTACACGTCAACTATGACAGACAAATTGAGAAAGAAAAATCCAGAAAATCACATTGTAGGATTTTTAATGAATTTATTTGCAAATTATGGTGGAAAATAAGTATTTGGTCACCTACAAACAAGCAAGATTTCTGGCTCTCACAGACCTGTAACTTCTTCTTTAAGAGGCTCCTCTGTCCTCCACTCGTTACCTGTATTAATGGCACCTGTTTGAACTTGTTATCAGTATAAAAGACACCTGTCCACAACCTCAAACAGTCACACTCCAAACTCCACTATAGCCAAGACCAAAGAGCTGTCAAAGGACACCAGAAACAAAATTGTAGACCTGCACCAGGCTGGGAAGACTGAATCTGCAATAGGTAAGCAGCTTGGTTTGAAGAAATCAACTGTGGGAGCAATTATTAGGAAATGGAAGACATACAAGACCACTGATAATCTCCCTCGATCTGGGGCTCCACGCAAGATCTCACCCCGTGGGGTCAAAATGATCACAAGAACGGTGAGCAAAAATCCCAGAACCACACGGGGGGACCTAGTGAATGACCTGCAGAGAGCTGGGACCAAAGTAACAAAGCCTACCATCAGTAACACACTACGCCGCCAGGGACTCAAATCCTGCAGTGCCAGACGTGTCCCCCTGCTTAAGCCAGTACATATCCAGGCCCGTCTGAAGTTTGCTAGAGTGCATTTGGATGATCCAGAAGAGGATTGGGAGAATGTCCTATGGTCAGATGAAACCAAAATATAACTTTTTGGTAAAAACTCAACTCGTCGTGTTTGGAGGACAAAGAATGCTGAGTTGCATCCAAAGAACACCATACCTACTGTGAAGCATGGGGTTGGAAACATCATGCTTTGGGGCTGTTTTTCTGCAAAGGGACCAGGACGACTGATCCGTGTAAAGGAAAGAATGAATGGGGCCATGTATCGTGAGATTTTGAGTGAAAACCTCCTTTCATCAGCAAGGGCATTGAAGATGAAACGTGGCTGGGTCTTTCAGCATGACAATGATCCTAAACACACCGCCCGGACAACGAAGGAGTGGCTTCGTAAGAAACATTTCAAGGTTCTGGAGTGGCCTAGCCAGTCTCCAGATCTCAACCCCATAGCAAATCTTTGGAGGGAGTTGAAAGTCTGTGTTGCCCAGCGACAGCCCCAAAACATCACTGCTCTAGAGGAGATCTGCATGGAGGAATGGGCCAAAATACCAGCAACAGTGTGTGAAAACCTTGTGAAGACTTACAGAAAACGTTTGACCTGTGTCATTGCCAACAAAGGGTATATAACAAAGTATTGAGAAACTTTTGTTATTGACCAAATACTTATTTTCCACCATAATTTGCATATAAATTCATTAAAAATCCTACAATGTGATTTTCTGGAATTATTTTTCTCATTTTGTCTGTCATATTTGACGTGTACCTATGATGAAAATTACAGGCCTCTCTCATCTTTTTAAGTGGGAGAACTTGCACAATTGGTGGCTGACTAAATACTTTTTTCCCCACTGTACAGACGCCTGCGACATGGCAGACCAATCAGAACTCATCTCTCGGCATGTCCAGTCCATCCATAATGTCAGCCAATCATGGCTAGCAGGAAAGTTCCAGATTTTTTTTTACCCTAGGTAAACCAACTATGCTCATAATTTAACAATTTTATTCATAATTACAGATGACATACAAGCTTTTTATTAAGGCACATGAAAGTTCATGTTCATGAAGGTATTTCTGCCCAAGAAATGCATTTTGATAACTTTTATTACATTAAAATGCCTCTTGTGAAGTAGTGACCTCGGTCATATGCCCAGCTTTCTGAAACGGGTCACAAATTGTAGAAATAGACATGGTTTAGCCATAAAAATTATGACTCTGCGGCTGTGTTAACTAGTGACGACCATGTTCATTGCCGAGAATTTTCACCTGTAATAAAATGATAGTAAAAGATTGCAGTTGCGAGAGCAATATTTTTTGGTGTGAGAGGAGAAATCCATGTGGGATTGTGGTGTATTTGTGAGAGCACAGTAATTTCTGAGTCTTGACATGCTAAAATGAAATGTAAAAATGTAGTAAGTATCTCTGCAAAACAAAAGAGAAATCTCTGTTCTCTATTTAATATTTTGCGCAGGCCCCCGCTGCCTGTGCACTCGCGAGACCCATCCTCTGCTTGCGGGGCCCATCCTCTGCGCTCTCGTCTGTTTGCTTGCTCAATGATGTTTAATCTTGCTCGACAGCGACTTTAGAGGCTGATTTGATGCCATAGCTGTTGGCTAGACCAGAGTAAGCACGTTTGCTTTTTAACTCAACATTCTTTGTGACAAAACTATCGGTAGAGTTGAAAATGCAATGGAAACACATTGAACTTTTAGATTTTTATTCAGTACATGGAAACTTAACCGAAAAAGTACATTTTGTGTGCACTACTTTCATCACGCACTGATTTTTATCCACGACAAGTCCGTTTGGTGGAAACACCCCTGGTGGGAAAATGCACATTTTCTTTATGCAGATTTTAGAATATTCACATGAAAATCAGCCGCTAATTGGATAGAAACCTAGCGACAGACATATAGTGCTGGGGTGATGTGACTGTCGGAAAGTAGAGGTCAAATTCTTATTCAATGAAAATAGTTCATCTTTGTGGCTTTTTAAAATAATATATTCCATTCAGAAGAAATTGTACCGGTAATGTACATGGGAAAAGAGAACAGATGTAAAATAAACAGTGAGACCATCTCAGTGAATTCCTCTGTAATAGAAAAGTGAAGGGAATACATACATAACACAGCACATGGCAACAATAACAGACCTGGAAGAGAAATCAGCTAAACAAGCTATGCTTAATTGAGCACTTCATCTAAGTAGTCAAGGGGCAAGGTGAGAGTGACCCTGGAAGAAAGTGTGTGTGTGTGTGCGCGTGCATGCCTGTGTGTGTGTTCCCGCCTCTGTCTGTGTGTGTTTGAGTGTTCATGCCCGTGTGTGTGTATATGACTACACTTGTGTAGTAGTGATGGGGGGGTGTAATTGGACGATATATCGTATTGTTTTGACAATACCACATTATTAGTTTTGCACTAGTTGGCTGGGCCTGCACCAAAACTCCAGGATTTTTCCTTCATAGCTTGTTCTCCATCTTCTTTATAAAAAGGGAGCCAATTTGTTTTCAACACTTATTTCCATGACTGATCTAAACTCGTTTTCTCATGGCTCCCTCTTGTCCCTCAGCAGCAGACATTTGGTGAGCAATATGTTTGGAACATCGAATCGCAATAAAATCACAGTATCGAATCGCAATACATATAGAATTGTAAGAATCGCAATACATATCATATCGGCACCTAAGTATCGTGATAATATCGTATCGTGAGGTCCCTGGCAATTCCCAGCCCTACTGTGTATAGATACGATATGTATTGATCACTCTTAATTTGATCACTCTTTTATTGTTGAGAATTTTCCTGCACAGCAGGACATGCAAACTTGTAGTGTATTCAAGGTTTAAAAAGGCTTCTAAAGTTTGTGATTTCCACTTAAAAATGTCAGACTTGATTTGCCCTAACGTAAAATGTATCAACTAGACTTGGGCGGTATCCAGGTTGTCTTATCTCTTCATACCGACCTTCTGCCATACTGGGATATTCGGTAACACTGGCACTGAACCCCACTGATACTCTGCAATCCGAAGGTTAGCATTGTTAACAAGTACATGTAAAATCCCATAGAGAATGCTAACTAAATGCTAACAAGCGCATTGCAAACATTTTGTACTGTTTCTGACCTAAACTATAGAAGTGACAAAAAAATGCTACTCACAGTTTGCTGCACGCACAAAACAAATATTAGCCAGCAAGGCTCTTGATCCAGGAGGGGATTCTCTGCTGTTACCAAGTGAATGCTTGATTTTGGAAGAAGCTAACCACTTAGCATGATAGCTAACTAGCTACTAAATTAGCAAACCAAATGCACAACTGCAGAGCATTTAGCACATTTTAGACAGGTGACTTAATAGTTATAAGGTGGCAAACATTTAGTTGTGACTGTAACTAGATCACCTGGCTGCACAACAGTGAGTGACTCACAAGGCTCCGGTCTCTCGTCATTGTGTTCTTGTAAACCAACAACACGACTGGGGACTACCGGAAGCTTCAGAATAATTTGACAGGTGAAATGAAGAATGCAATGTTCTTTATCTCCTAACGTATTGCACAAGTTGACTGCAGGTATTTACTTAAAAAGTAGCTACAAATATTGAAATGTATTGAAAAACTTCAAAGAAATTGTTTCAATGTTATTGACGGTGTTGAAATACCATCCTATGGCTATTTCCAAATACCTCTGCATATGTTATATACGGTATACCGCCCAAGCCTAGTATCAACCCCTACAAGACATTTCCATTAATTATAAACCACATAATAATTAACATTTCCTGTTGCTGCAGGATTATTTTCCTGCTGTAGCAAACTGGCTCAAATTAAGATCCTACATCTGTGTGTGTGTGCGCGTCGTGTATGAAAAGCTCTATATTTTGAACGGACCACTCCTGTCCTGTGTCCAGGCAGAGGCAGCCCAGTCTGTGTTTCTGAACCCACTAATTAAGTTTCAATGGAAAAGAGGCAACATGTTGGCTCTGAGAGTAGAGTTGTGATGGCAGCCCTGCACAATGATCATCACCGTCCGGATGTCTCTATTCCAGCAGGGTTTTATTTTAATAAAGCAGAACCCTCCACTTCAGAATGATGCTCTTCTATAACAAGATCTTAATCCACGCTGCCATCCCGCATTGTCTCAGCTTGCAAACCAGATTTAATAATAGTACATTGATTGGATTTATATAGTGATTTTCTACCAACTGAGGTACTCAAAGTGCTTCACATAGTAAGGGGGAAACTCACCTCATCTACCACCAATGTGCGGCAACCACCTGGGTGATGCACAGCAACCATCAGTTGAGGAGTGATATATGAGGGGAAGATTAGGTGGCCATGATGAAATTGGGCCAGGTTGGGAGTTTAGCCATGACACTGGGGTTAACATCCCTACTTATGGGATTTTTAATGACCACAGAGAGTCAGGACACCGTTTAACGTCCTATCCGAAAGATGGTGGCACCCTACGCAGGGTAATGTCCCCTTCACTGCCCTAGGGCATTGGGCTCTCCTTAGAACAGAGAAGAGTACTCCCTACTGGCCCTCCAACACCACTTCCAGCAGCATCTGGTCTCCCATCTAAGAACCGATCAGGAACGACCCTGCTTAGTTTCAGAAGCAAGCCAGCTGCGGGATGGAGGGTGGTGTCACGTACGTTGAAGGACGGGTCAGACCAAGGCGCAGCGTGATATGCATACATGTTTATTTCAACTGAATAAACACCAAGACCAAACAATAAAGGAAACAAAACGTGAAGTCCAAGGTAGTACAGAAAACAAACCTTACACGGAACAAGATCCCACAACTAGACAGTGCCAATAGGCTGCCTAAGTATGGTCCCCAATCAGAGACAACGAGCGACAGCTGCCTCTGATTGGGAACCACACCGGCCAACATAGATCCACACATACTAGATCGACAACATAGACAAAGCACAAATAGGAATATACACACCCTGACTCAACATATAAGCGTCCCCTGAGTCAGGGCGTGACAGGTGGTATGCAAAGCCATGGAAGTGAGCTAGAAATTGACATTGAACTTGCTGAACTATAGCATCTGTGATAATGTACGATAGACCACCACTGTGTATTATCAGTGATTGTTCAGATTGAGATAAAACGTAATACCATGTTCACTGCATGTGATTGCCTAACAATGATTTGTTTGATTTTATGTGATGCAAAAATGTTGAGGACTAACTAAGGCTTTTATTTTCAACTGAATTTGATGCAAAAGTCTAAAGTTAAGATAATTACAAACCTTGTGTTTCTTCTGGAAATGCAGAAATATAAATAAACATAAGTACTGTCAAAAAAACAAAAACAAAAAACAAAGAAAGAACCCTTCAAATCAAATTTGGCACTGTGAGTGTGTGTTTCTGTTTCTCTGGATGAGCTGTAAGCTGGGAGAACACAGGTTTTACAGTAAGCTCCTGCCAAGATGTAATCCAGTCTCTTCTTTTAGCGCTCAGTCCCACCATGCAGACAGCCCCCCTCCACACACACACACACACACACACACAGACCCTTTTTCCTCCCTCATCCCCTCTGTTAACTGTATCAAGATGATGAGTGTTTAGGCCAGTGCAGTAATCACAATGTGATTTGTTGTGCTCGTGAGCCAATTTGTATCTTTATTGCATGGGGGAAATATCCTGTGTGTGTGTGGTGAGAGTTTGTGTGTGTGTGTGTAAGAGCATCTTGAGACGAGGCTTTGGTTAGGGAAGCTCAAATGTATAGACACGTTAGATTATGTGTGAGGTTGAGCGTGTAGAGGATGACATGGGTTTAGGAGGAGGATGTTGGCAGAGGAAGAGGGAACATTTTGATCATGAGAAACACAACTGAACTCTTTTGGAATTTGTTTACAATTTCATTATCCTTTCAAAAGGGACGAGAGCCTCACATTGAAATCAAGGCAGACACAAATGGTGAACGTGCACATGAAGGAGATAAAGACTACTATGCCCTGGCTGGAAATAACCTTCTAAAACTATTGTTGGGTCATGGAAAGGAGCAGGTTCTGTTACGGCGGTGGCTTTCACCGCTCCCCAGTTGTCAGTGTCTAATAGGGGGAAACTCACTGTGACCCTCGGGCTGAGTGAAGAACTGACTCACCTGTACTCTACCTAATTGTTATTACATTTTAAGCATTTGGCAGAAGCTCTTATCCAGAGCGACTTACAATCAGTACATTTGATTTCATCTGATGTAGTTAGTAACTAACTGTACTGTGTTGTACATATTGTTTACTGCTACTTTCATTCTGATTGGACTGATTCAACTCTGGGCCATGTTCAGTAGAGCACACTAGCAAAACAAAAATGAGCATTTGTTTTTGGATAAGTTCAGTTATTACTTGGTCAAAAGCCATATTCAGACTTTAGAGCTGTGTGTAAAAAAAATCAGAACATTGAAAGAAACTAAAAGATTTAGAGGAAACTATATAATATATATATTTTTTACAGCTAATTACTGTGCTTTAGTTTAATGGTTTACTTTTAGCTGTTAATGTAGCCTAAGACAACTACACTAACAACAGTAACTTTCTAAAATCACCCTTTTGAATAACGTGTCTTGCTTTGTGTGACTAGAGGGCAGAAGAGAGCTATGTTTAAGGCGAAATACTTTTTTTTTGCTTTGCGTCAAACACATTTTTACACAATCTTTCAGGGCATGACATTTACTTGAGTGTTGGCAATATGATGACACGCCTCCGACGCAAAGATTTATGGTGGTAATCAGTTTAGCTGCTGTCAATTTGAAATAATGTTATTTATTTTTTATATCAACCGACAATTGATATCAACTGACAATTTTTTATATCAACTGACAAAGATGTTTAAAGAAAGCATTGCAAATAACTTCCCATCCTTGTTGCTGTACCATAATGGGTTTGCCTCATCCAACATGTTCTTCCTAAAATATTTAGTTAGCTACAGTGCAGTAACGCAGGATGCATCCCATATATAAAGTGTGAGTTAATTACAGAGAAAAGACTACAGTTGAATTACACAGTGGTAAATCCTCTGTTCTCTCTTTATCAGTACAGTGTAAAGTGAACATGGGGGACCAGAGAGCCCAGAGCCAAAGATATAGGGAGATTTATAAACTGGGTGGTTCGAGCCCTGATCGGTGATTGGGTGACAGCCGTGGTATAACAAAACATTAATTTTTACTGCTCTAATTACGTTGGTAACCAGTTTATAATAGCAATAATGCTGTATACCACACCCCCTCAGGACTTATTGCTTAAACATATTAGGGCTCTGCAGGTGTCTCAGGTCAGTGGTTAAATGGCTTTCACATGATCTCCAATCTTGGTCTGTGACTACTGCTGTGTGTGCTACTCTGAGGTTGTGATGTTGAAAGGCTTAAAGATGTATTCACTGTTGTGTTAATCGCCCACCATCTAACACAGTCCTGTCCTCGTTGGAAAGGATCACAAGTCCACATTAAAAACAGGAGGATTTTACACTGATCTTCTTTACCAAAAAGAAGCCTATTTCCTATATATTACACTACTCAGGGGCCTGGTCAAACGTAGTGCACTATGTAGGGAATAGGGTGCCATTTGGGACGCAAACCAAGGTGTTCTGTTACTTGCACGGTTTTCCAACAAAAGATCATCAATATGTTAGGAAGAAGTGGAGCACACAGAGGGAGCACACAGTGGGAGCACACAGTGGGAACACAGCAGCTCACTGGTTGGTTAAAGTAGGGAGAGAGGTAGAGTAGTGGACAAGAGAGGAGGAAAGGAGGAGAGAGAGGAATGGGGAGGGGGGTTGATAAGGGGGGAGACAGGGTTGATAAGGGGGGAGAGAGGAATGGATAAGGGGGAGAGAGGGATGGATAAGGGGGAGAGAGGGATGGATAAGGGGGGAGAGAGGGATGGATGGGGAAGAGAGGGATGGATAAGGGGGGAGAGAGGGATGGATAGGGGGGATAGAGGAGAGGGATGGATAAGGGGGGGAGAGAGGAGAGGGATGATAAGGGGGGGAGAGAGGAGAGGGATGGATAAGGGGGGAGAGAGGAGAGGGATGGATAAGGGGGGAGAGAGGAGAGGGATGATAAGGGGGGGAGAGGAGAGGGAAGGATAAGGGGGGAGAGAGGAGAGGGATGGATAAGGGGGGAGAGAGAGAGGGATGGATAAGGGGGGAGAGAGGAGAGGGATGGATAAGGGGGGAGAGAGGAGAGGGATGGATAAGGGGGAGAGAGGAGAGGGATGGATAAGGGGGGAGAGAGGAGAGGGATGGATAAGGGGGGAGAGGAGAGGGATGGATAAGGGGGGAGAGAGGAGAGGGATGGATAAGGGGGAGAGAGGAGAGGGATGGATAAGGGGGGAGAGGAGAGGGATGGATAAGGGGGAGAGAGGAGAGGGATGATAAGGGGGGAGAGAGGAGAGGGATGGATAAGGGGGAGAGAGGAGAGGGATGATAAGGGGGGGGGAGAGAGGAGAGGGATGGGTAAGGGGGTTGATTGAGAAGGGTTAAGTTATTAGTGGTTTGACAGAGGGGCGTGTGTATGTATACACGTACTGTGTGAGTGTGTGTGGGGCCTTCCACCGGACCTCTCTCTGCTCAGCTGGTCTGCTCTCCTCTGTGATGATGAGATCCGTGACCGATGCTTTCTTGATAAGAACAATCACCCCAGAAGCCTTTGGCAGAACAGAACACACAGGTCGGTGAGGTGCCATTTCCACTGTGGGTACGTCCCAAATGGCACCCTATTCCCAAAGGAAACAGGGTGCCATTTGAGATGCACTCAGTCAGGGGGCTGTATGGGGCCGGGTGGACGTATTGATGTTAATGTCTTCAAAAGGGGTAAAATATGACAGGACTCTTACAAGGGATGGTCCACATGTCCAAGGAGGATGTCCTGAATATATATCAGCAGGGGAGGTGATTTTAAATCTTAAAGTTTAGGGTAAGGTTTGTGTGTGCGTTGGTGCCTGCGTATACATACGGTGTGTGTGTGGCAGGGTAGGTGATAACTCCTCACTAAGTAAATGTCTTCCTTTGCCACATGAGTATTTTCTGTTTTCCTCTGACTTGCTACCTCCCAGGAAGAGGTCTTCAGTGGACCCCAGGGGTGCTCTGTTCTCCTCTGAATGGCTGTTCACTTGGGTGCCTTTCATAACAACGCTCTCTGCTGCAGCAGCCTCACTGTATGGAGCCCAGGGGACAATCTGCCCCAGACACTAATTTATCAGCTCATAACCACACCAATGCAGACTGACACACACACACACACACACACACACACACAGCCAGACAGACAGACAGACAGACAGACAGACAGAGAGAAACACAGATGCACGCAGAAACACACACACACACTTAAGAACTATACTTGTTTGTCTTTCATGATTTTCAGAAATTGCTTTGAGTAAATGGCAAGGCCTTTCTTAAAGGAAATGTCTCCATGTGATTCTGCACAGACCATTGCCCTTTTCTAGAAATGTTTTGTTTCTAGAAAAGTTTCTTGCCCCATACATGGATGATTATTTATGCTGTAATTGCTCAGAAATGCAACCTTTAGGAGAAATGTGCAGTTATGTGTCGTAGTTTTAAAGTTCTGGCAAAGTTTGATACAATACATTTTTTCTTTTTGAACATGCAGATTGTATTTTTTTAAATGAAATAAAGCAAATGCATAATACAATAAGCAGAACATATGTATTATTTTGAAATAATGCTGTAGTAAAATAATAAACTAAATACAGTATTATAATTAATGTAATTTATTTACAGTATCTTATTATATAGAAATAATATAACATTTTGACTACTTATCATATATGTTAGTATACAATTTTTTATAATAATTGTGCTGTTTATTATTATTGTTATGATTATGATGGATGATTATTATTACACCTTTTAGACTTCGCTGGGGACAGGGTTAATTAGAGGAAGGGGCAGATGGAGCAGCATTTGGGGCTGCGGCTGCTCCCACTTCCCAGATGTCTGTCTGCTGTCTGATACAGAGAACAGTTAGAAAATAACCCATCGAGAGGGAAACAGCATTTCAGATTAGGGACTAGGTCAGACAGACAGGGAGAGGGGGATGAATAGGCACAGAAACAGAGGGAAGAGGAGCTAGAGAGAGGTGGCTGATAGAGCTATTCAGGAAGAGAGGGAGGGAGGAAAGGAAGAGACGTTTGATGGAGGGGAAGGGGGGATAATGGGGGCGAGGAGGGAAGGAGGAGGAGGAGGGGAGGGGGGTAGTAGGGGGTAGTAGGATGGGGGAGGAGAGAGGAGGAGGAGGAGGAGGGGGGTAGGAGGAGGAGGAGGAGGGGGGAGGAGAGAGGAGGAGAGGAGGAGGAGCGGGGGGTAGTAGGAGGGAGGAGGAGAGAGGAGGAGGGGGGGTAGTAGGGGTAGTAGGAGAGAGGAGGAGGAGGAGGGAGGAGGAGAGTGGGTTTTCGTGCAGGCTGCTCTGCTCTTGGTCCAGGCTTGCACATAATAATATGAGAATCACTCAGTCAGTGGCTACGTCCCAAATGGCACCCTGGTCAAAAGTAGTGCACTATGTAGGGAATAGGCTAGGTTGCCATTTGGGGCACACTCAGAGTGTGGGCAGTACAGTTTGAGCCAGAGAGTTGTTCAGAAGCCTATCAGGTTGTGAGTGATACCCATCAGAAAAGAGCTACATAAAAATAAAGTAGCCATTGGTTGTATAATATGTTTTGGGCTAGGTAGTTAACGTTAGCTAATGGTAGTCGACTGTACCTGCACCAAAACCCTGGTACAGTGCCTTGCAAAAGTATTCATACCCCTTGGCATTTTTCCTATTTTGTTGCATTACAACCTGTCATTTAAATGCATTTTTATTTGGATTTCATGTAAAGACATACACAAAATAGTCCAAATTGGAGAAGTGAAATAAAAAAAATTACTTGTTTCAAAAAATTCTAAGAAATAAATAAGGGAAAAATGGTGGGTGCATATGTATTCACCCCCTTTGCTATGAAGCCCCTAAATAAGATCTGGTGCAACCAATTACCTTCAGAAGTCACATAATTAGTTATATAAAGTCCACCTGTGTGCAATCTAAGTGTCACATGATCTGTCACATGATATCAGTATATATACACCTGTTCTGAAAGGCCCCAGAGCCTGCAACACCACTAAGCAAGGGGCACCACCAAGCAAGCTGCACCATGAAGACCAAGGAGCTCTCTAAATAGGTCAGGGACAAAGCCGTGGAGAAGTACAGATCAGGGTTGGGTTATAAAAAAATATCTGAAACTTTGAACATCCCACGGAACACCATTAAATCATTATTAAACTATGGAAAGAATATGGCACCACAACAAATCTGCCAAGAGAGGGCCGCCCACCAAAACTCACGGACCAGGCAAGGAGGGCATTAATCAGAGAGGCAACAAAGAGACTAAAGATAACCCTGAAGGAGCAGCAAAGCTCCACAGCGGAGATTGGAGTATCTGTCCATAGGACCACTTTAAGCCGTACACTCCACAGAGATGGGCTTTACGGAAGAGTGGCCAGAAAAAAGCCATAGCTTAAATAAAAAAATAATCAAACACGTTTGGTGTTCACCAAAAGGCATGTGGGAGACTCCCCAAACATATGGAAGAAGGTACTCTGGTCAGATGAGGCTAAAATTGAGCTTTTTGGCCATCAAGGAAAACGTCTGGCGCAAACCCAACACCTCTCATCACCCCGAGAACACCATCCCCACAGTGAAGCGTGGTGGTGGCAGCATCATGCTGTGGGGATGTTTTTCATCAGCAGGGACTGGGAAACTGGTCAGAATTGAAGGAATGATGGATGGTGCTAAATACAGGGAAATACTTGAGGGAAATCTGTTTCAGTCTTCCAGAGATTTGAGACTGGGACGGAGGTTCACCTTCCAGCAGGACAATGACCCTAAGCATACTGCTAAAGCAACACTCGAGTGGTTTAAGGGGACTTAAATAATAATAATGCCATTTAGCAGACGCTTTTATCCAAAGCGACTTACAGTCATGCGTGCATAATTTTTTTTTGTGTATGGGTGGTCCCGGGGATGGAACCCACTACCTTGGCGTTACAAGCGCCGTGCTCTACCAGCTGGGCTACAGAGGACTTAACACTTAAAGATTGCTGTACACCAGCGGAACACATCCAACTTGAAGGAGCTGGAGCAGTTTTGCCTTGAAGAATGGGAAGAAATCCCAGTGGCTAGATATGCCAAGCTTATAGAAACATACCCCAAGAGACTTGCAGCTGTAATTGCTGCAAAAGGTGGCTCTACAAAGTATTGACTTTGGGGGGGGTGAATAGTTATACACGCTCAAGTTTTCTGTTTTATTGTCTTTTTTCTTGTTTGTTTCACAATAAAACATATTTTGCATCTTCAAAGTGGTAGGCATGTTGTGTAAATCAAATGATACAAACCCCCCAAAAATCGAGCCACTGAATGCCTCCTTCTATAGCTTGTTCTCCATCTTGTTTTTAAATGGTGAGCCAGTATGTTTTCTATAGCTTGTTCTCCATCTTGTTTTTAAGCCAACAAGTTTCCATCACTTTGATTTTATGTAGCCCTACTTTTAATGTACGATGTCCTTGAGTTTCTTGAAAGCACCCCCCCAAATAAAATGTATTATTATTATGACTGATCAAAATTTGTTTTCTCATGCTCTCTCTTGTCTCAGCAGCAGACATATGGTGAGCCATGAGCAATATGTTTGGAAAATCGAATCGCAATAGAATTGTAGTATCGAATCGCAATACATATAGAATCGTGAGAATACGTATCGTATCGGCACCTAAGCATCGTGATAATATCTTATCGTGAGGTCCCTGGCAATTCCCCAGCCCTTAAAGAAAGCCAGGGAATGACAGAAGGAAGAGAGGGAAATGGTTGTTTTGCGTGTGGGCGAATCAATCATTCCATGTGAAGTAGTGAGCTGACTAAACGACAAAACCAATCCATTTATTAGTCCTTCGAGAGCAGAGCTCTGTACATGTGACTGTTAAACACATACTGTAGTTTCACATTGCGGTTGATCTTGGTGTACTGTAGTTTCACATTGCGGTTGATCTTGGTGTACTGTAGCTTCACATTGCGGTTGATCTTGGTGTACTGTAGTTTTACATTGTGGTTGATCTTGGTGTACTGCAGTTTCACATTTGCCGTTGATCTTGGTGTACTGTACTTTCACATTGCGGTTGGACTGTAATTTCACATTGTGTTTGATCTTGGTGTACTGTAGCTTCACATTGCGGTTTGATCTTGGTGTACTGTAGCTTCACATTGCGGTTTGATCTTGGTGTACTGTAATTTCTCTCCAGTAGACAAAGAAAGAGAAAAAAGGAGCTCATTTTTGTCTTATTCACGACTGAATGAGAATTAGTGTTGGCTCTCTGTCAGGTATGTCTAATGAGCAAACAGTGAGTTACATCATCCTGAGGTTGAGGTTTGGAGTGAATTAACTTAATTAGAACAACCCTCTTCCACTCTCACCTCGGCTAGGAACTAAGCCCACTGCTTGGCTATTGGTTGCGTCCAAATTGCACCCTATTCCCTATATAGCGCACTACTTTTGACCAGGTCCTAAAGGGCTCAGGTCAGAAGTAGTGCATTATAGGGGAATGGGGTGCCATTTGGGACACAGCCAAAGGCTACATGCCTGTCAGAACTGAAGAACGCTCTCAACTGGTTCCAGACCTGGGTTCAAATACTATTTGAAATCTTTCAAATACGTTGAGTGTTTGTTTTAGTCTGCCTGGAGATGCCACTTCCCAAAAGTGCCACTTTTGCACTTTTTGGGCTTTTCTATTGGTTCCATTACATCAGGCAAGCTCAATCAAGCCCAGCTAAAGCATTTAAAATGATTTCAAATAGTACTTGAACCCAGGTCTGACTGGTTCTGTGATTCTTTCCCTCCTGTCTCACTGTGGTGTGTTTTTAATGTGGAATAAATACAGCCAAGGAAGGAAAGGGGAATGAACACCCACTGATGTTTGATTTAGCTCCATTTTGTTATTTTGTTGAGAAGAGAGGAGGGGAGTGAGGGTTTATGACTCTGTCCCAAATGGCACCCAATTCCTTACGTAGCCCCCTACATTTGGCCGGTGCCCATAGGGTTCTGGTCAAAAGTAGTACACTATGTAGGGAATTGGGGGCATTTTGTGGCAGAGAGGAGAGGTTTACAAGGGTTTATTTGTCATTGTGAGTTTACACAGTTCCTGGTTGCATTGCTGTGCCGGTTGGAGTGAGTGAGGTTTGCCATCGGCAATCTGAAAACAACAAGCATCTCCTACCAAACTTTCTCGCTAATTAGCCAAGTATTTCACACGCTGCATCACATCAGAAAGAAATGTAAAATTTACAAATAAAGCATGGTCCAAGAAGTGGGGATGATGCAGTGGGGAGTGTGTGTGGGGAGTGGGTTGGGGGGACGTGTGTGTGGGGAGTGGGGTTGGGGGGACGTGTGTGTGGGGAGTGGGGTTGGGGGACGTGTGTGTGTGTGTGTGTGTGTGTGTGTGTGTGTGTGTGTGTGTGTGTGTGTGTGTGTGTGTGTGTAGAGGGGTACTTGTTTCTACACAGGGAGTTGGTCATTTTCAAAATAACTCTCACTACCTACAGTGCCTTCAGAAAGTATTCACACCCCTTGACTTTTTTCCACAATTTGTTGTGTTACAGCCTCAATTTAACATTGATTACATTTCGATTTTGTTTGTCACTGGCCTACACACAAAGTCCCATAATGTCAAGGGGGAATAATCTTTTTTACAAATTAATTAAAAATGAAAAGCTGAAACATATTGAGTCAATAAGTATTCAACCCCTTTATTATGGCAAGCCTAAATAAGTTCAGGAGTAGAAATCTGTTTAACAAGTCACATAATAAGTTGCATGGACTCACTCTGTGTGCAAAAATGGTGTTTTAACATTATTTTTGAATGACTACGTCATCTCTGTACCCCACACATACAATTATCTGTAGGGTCCCTCAGTCAAGCAGTGAATTTCAAACAGATTCAACCACAAAGACCAGGGTTTTCCAATGCCTCACAAATAAGGGCATCTACAGTGGGGAAAAAAGTATTTAGTCAGCCATCAATTGTGCAAGTTCTCCCACTTAAAAAGATGAGAGAGGCCTGTAATTTTCATCATAGGTACACGCAGTGGCGGCTCCTGAAAAAATTCTCAGGGGGGGCAATTTTTCTGATGATTTAGGTGACCTACACACATTTTAAAAAAGATATGTCCAGCAACAACATGAAGACAGGGGCAGCATATAAGTCAATACCAGAAGCATTTATTGACTGATCTCAAAAGTGTTGGCTTACCAGGGTTGGTGGAGCCCTCAGTTTCATCTTTGCCTCGCAAAGCTAACTCAAACACTCCGCAAAACTTCACACACTGGATTAGCCGGCTGAGGATGTGGCGGTTCTTGCTAATGTCGTAGTAAATATATTTGTTATAGTGAATATGGAATATGATATGTTGAGTAAAATGTTGTGCTAAGATCTATTTAGGTCAGGAGCTGGTTATAAGTTCTGTTCCTATCCAATAACAATGGACAAAAGGGTCCTATCTTGTCAGCCTTGTCAGTTTCAGTTCTCCAGTAAACTTGTGATTATCAACACTAACCTCATCGTTGTGGCGGCGGACAGCTAGCCTGTATCCCTCATCCAGTTGAGTGGGAATGTTCACTCTCCCCAAAGCAGACAATCTCAAACAGCTATCCATGTGGGTCTTTGACAGCTCATGTTTCTTAATCTTTCCTGAAAGATGGTGCATGTCCGTTACACACCAGTCGCTGTCCAAGCGGTGCTGTCTGCCGTGCCGCCTTCAGGGTGAAAGAGTAAGCAGGGGGTAGCAGAAGACTGCATTAGCTACATCGCAGCCTGCTAGCCAGGTTTTTCGTTCGTACCAATTTTTGGAAAATCCTCGGGTGTAGGACTTCCCCCCTTTAGTAGAAACCTGTTGAATTATTAAATTTGGTCTGGGAGGTCCTAATTGTTTCGTTGCCAATTTATCTTCATTTGTTCGCCGACAAAAGGAACTTCTTTCAAAGACACAATCGAGTTGCACTGAAGCCTAGCCATTTTGATAGAAGTAGTGAATTGATTGACGCTGCTACCCGCTCTTTTCTTAGTTACGTTCATGGTTATATGTTACGTATGACGAAAGCGCGTAAGTGCAAGCCCTCAGAAACCCATAGAGATTGTATTGAAAGCTCTGATATTTGAAAAAAATAGATTTTACATGGGAGTCTATGACAGACTTCTGGGCGATTTTCAACCTGACTGAAATCGCCCCAAAAGGGGGGGGGGGCATTTGAAGCACGACTTTAGCCTGATTGGACATTTAGTGGCACTGTGGCAGATCAGACGTCTAGATTACAACACTGATAACTAATGTTGCCGTGATATAATTGATTAGAAAAAAAATCCCTTCCTTTTCCCGTTTGGCAGTGCGTCGCCCATATCGCCCTATTGAACACACCGCCCCTGGGTACACGTCAACTATGACAGACAAATTGAGCATTTTTTTCTCCAGAAAATCACATTGTAGGATTTTTAATGAATTTATTTGCAAATTATGGTGGAAAATAAGTATTTGGTCACCTACAAACAAGCAAGATTTCTGGCTCTCACAGACCTGTAACTTCTTCTTTAAGAGGCTCCTCTGTCCTCCACTCGTTACCTGTATTAATGGCACCTGTTTGAACTTGTTATCAGTATAAAAGACACCTGTCCACAACCTCAAACAGTCACACTCCAAACTCCACTATGGCCAAGACCAAAGAGCTGTCAAAGGACACCAGAAACAAAATTGTAGACCTGCACCAGGCTGGGAAGACTGCATCTGCAATAGGTAAGCAGCTTGGTTTGAAGAAATCAACTGTGGGAGCAATTATTAGGAAATGGAAGACATACAAGACCACTGATAATCTCCCTCGATCTGGGGCTCCACGCAAGATCTCACCCCGTGGGGTCAACATGATCACAAGAACGGTGAGCAAAAATCCCAGAACCACACGGGGGGACCTAGTGAATGACCTGCAGAGAGCTGGGACCAAAGTAACAAAGCCTACCATCAGTAACACACTACGCCACCAGGGACTCAAATCCTGCAGTGCCAGACGTGTCCCCCTGCTTAAGCCAGTACATGTCCAGGCCCATCTGAAGTTTGCTAGAGTGCATTTGGATGATCCAGAAGAGGATTGGGAGAATGTCATATGGTCAGATGAAACCAAAATAGAACTTTTTTGGTAAAAACTCAACTCGGTCGTGTTTGGAGGACAAAAAATGCTGAGTTGCATCCAAAGAACACCATACCTACTGTGAAGCATGGGGGTGTAAACATCATTCTTTGGGGCTGTTTTTCTGCAAAGGGACCAGGACGACTGATCCGTGTAAAGGAAAGAATGAATGGGGCCATGTATCGTGAGATTTTGAGTGAAAACCTCCTTCCATCAGCAAGGGCATTGAAGATGAAACGTGGCTGGGTCTTTCAGCATGACAATGATCCTAAACACACCACCCGGGCAACGAAGGAGTGGCTTCGTAAGAAGCATTTCAAGGTCCTGGAGTGGCCTAGCCAGTCTCCAGATCTCAACCCCATAGCAAATCTTTGGAGGGAGTTGAAAGTCTGTGTTGCCCAGCGACAGCCCCAAAACATCACTGCTCTAGAGGAGATCTGCATGGAGGAATGGGCCAAAATACCAGCAACAGTGTGTGAAAACCTTGTGAAGACTTACAGAAAACGTTTGACCTGTGTCATTGCCAACAAAGGGTATATAACAAAGTATTGAGAAACTTTTGTTATTGACCAAATACTTATTTTCCACCATAATTTGCAAATAAATAAATTTAAAATCCTACAATGTGTTTTTCTGGATTTTTATTTCTCATTTTGTCTGTCATAGTTCACGTGTACCTATGATGAAAATTACAGGCCTCTCTCATCTTTTTAAGTGGGAGAACTTGCACAATTGGTGGCTGACTAAATAATTTTTTTCCCCACTGTATAGGAGCTACCGAAAGTCATTTTTGGTGAGTTTGGACATTTACAAGCGAATGTGAACAACAGACATTGTGCAAATGAAAAAAGTTTTGAAGCATGCAGTACTGCCTCTCCAGCAGCATGTCTACAGGTTGTGTGGAGTCTGAAGTATCTAGGGCGATGTGCCTGCCTGCTCTGCTTGTAGAAGAGGGGGGAGGAGCAGACAGCCGAGATCAGAGAGGAGAAAAAAACGTATGGAAATTTAAGATAGCAGTGGCAGCTGTACAAAGAACACATCCAAAGGGCTTTGACTTCTCAAAAACGTCAGAACGCTAACACAATATGATGCCTGTCACCTTATTAATTCAGCCACTTACTTAGATAGCAAGTTAAACTTAGGGGTCGTGTTAACGCAGAATTCTGCGTTTTTCACACAGGAAAAAAAGAACAAACGCATAAGAAATATCTTGCTGTGTTTTGTAAACGCAGATCTAAAATGCTTCTTATTGTAATTTCTGATCGACATCAGACACATTTTTTTCGCGTAAGAATTCACAAACAGGCATTTTATCAGCAGACTGATGTGTAGCTACTTTTCTCCGGTACTTTTCTCTGTGTAGCCAGCCAACTTTTTTCAGGTAAAATGCAAGATTGACTTTAAGCAAAACATTAGGAAATGTAGCTGACTAGGTTATTTGTATGATAGGCCTAAACATTAGAAATATGATGGCCATGCATCGTTTTTGCAAAAGAAGACCTTGCTTTGTCATTGTAAGCTCATTTACTTGTGTGGCTGCCAGCCAAATATCGTTGCACTTCTGTTGTCATCTGATGAAATGAATTTTCGGCCGAATGTGTTGCACTAATGTCTTTTTTTGTGAAGGAAAACTATATTTGCACTTCCCTGATCACTCTAATGAGGCAAAAAAACACTGACTTTCAATATAAAATGGCGACCCCTGTCAATACACAGCTGGACTCACCTGCTCCCGCTTTCTCCTGTTGTGCTATTAACAAACAAACACGTGACTGGATCAACTGTTCTGTGGAACTACGTAAGCTTCATAATGTAAAATAATGTGACAGGTGAAATAAGAACGCTATCTGCTTTATCTCCTAACGCATTGCACAAGTTGACTGCAGGTATTTATTTAAAAAATAGCTACAAATATTAAAATGTATTGAAAAACTTCAAAGAAATAGTTTCAACCGTATTGCCAGTATTGAAAAACCCTCCCATGGCTATTTCCAAATACCCCGGTATACTGTATACTGCCCAAGCCTACACTAAAGTAATACTGCATAACGTGGCAAAGTAATTCACTTATGTGTTATGTATGGGGCAAATACAACACATTACTGAGTACTACTTTCCATATTTCTAAGCATAGAGGTGGCTGCATCATGTTATGGGTATGCATGTAATCGTTAAGGACTGGGGAGTTTTTCAGGATAAAAAGTAAATGGAATGGAACTAAGCACAGGCAAAATCCTAGAGGAAAACCTGGTTCAGTCTGCTTTCCACAATACACTGAGAGACAAATTCACCTTTCAGCAGGACAATAATCTAATATACCAAACACCAGGCCAAATATACACTGGAGTTGCTTACCAAGAAGACAGTGAATGTTCCTTAGTGGAGTTACAGTTTTGATTTAAATCTACTGGTTGTCTAGCAATGATCAACAACCAATTTGACAGAGCTTGAATAATTGAAATAATTGAAAATAATAATGGGCAAATGTTGCACAATCCAGTTGTGGAAAGCTTTTAGAGACTTACCCAGAAAGACTCAGCTGTAATCGTTGCCAAAGGTGCTTCTACAAAGTATTGACTCAGGGGTGTGAATACTTATGTAAATGAGATATTTCTGTATTTCATTTTCAATAAATTTGCAAAAATTTCTAAAAACATGTTTTCACTTTGTCAACATTGTGTGTAGATGGGTTAGAAAACAAATATATTTCATCCATTTTTAATTCAGGCTGTAAAACAACAAATTGTGGAATAATAAGGGGTATGAATACTTTCTGAATGCATTGTACCATCCAGAACAAATTCAAGAAAGTGTACGGTATTATATGGAGCCATTATTGCATGGAACTCCCTTCCACCTCATATTGCTCAAATGAACAGTAAACCTGGTTTCAAAAAACAGATTAAGCAACACCTCATGGCACAACGCCTCTCCCCTATTTGACCTAGATAGTTTGTGTGTATGTATTGATATGTAGGCTACGTGTGCCATTTTTAAATGTATTTAGTTCTGTCCTTGAGCTATTCTTGTCTATTAATGTTCTGTATTATGTCATGTTTAATGTTTTGTGTGGACCCCAGGAAGAGTAGATGCTGCTTTTGCAACAGCTAATGGGGGGATCCTAATAAAATACCAAAATTCCTCAGTTACACATTCATACATTTCAGAGGTGCAGATTCAGCATTATTATTTTAATCTACAACACAGCATTGCATTCACTCTAACGAGACATATTATTTACTCTAAATTCATTAGTGTTAATGATTAAATTATTGTTTATCAGTTAGGCCCCATAACTGATTGTTAGAGTTGAGATAAGAATGAATGGAATGTGTCGAATTGTGTTTTAATGAAACCACAAAGTCTTGAATGTTGACTCTTAAACAGCGTTAGTATGTTTTAACATTTTATTTGAGCATTTCCTGGGAGAGTCAACTGGTTTCTTCAGTTTGAATTAAAATAAACCTCTTACATTTGATCAAACAATGCCTGGGTTCTTTAAATGGTAATTATATCAATCTCTTTTTTTGGGCACATTTCTGGGCCTACTTCAAATGTTTTAAAGTGTCTCAGTTGACTGTCATTAATAGCACATATACATAATTTATAAAGGTTGTCTCTCCATTTAAAAGGGTAAGCTCTGAAAGCCAATGAATCATTGACAGGATATTTGACAGACAGCACTCAGTTAGTCTTTTGTACAGTAAGTCACCCATAGCTGTCGATTCGGGGTGTGTCCAACCAAGCTATATGGGGGCCAAAGACCTAACTCAGCCGCTTTGTACTTTTACCTGGACAGTTTTTATTATTACAGCAAGTGGCAATTCATCAACCTTAGTCACATACACACACTCCCCAGTCCCCACCCCTCATCTCCACCGTTCCACTGACGGGGGAGAATCTGTCACCGCATCAGCCACAGCTAGTCTGGGGAGTTGAACTTGACTGAAACATATGTCTTCAATTTTAATAGCTCTCTCTGTTCGCTCCCCCCAGATGGCCTGAAGGGGGGAAGGTTGCCTGAGAAGCGGCGTTTCATGTTAGAATAATTTGTGTTAAGTAGCTGGGCGATCTGTTTGTTACGCTAGAGCTGACACTTTGTTTATGTTTCTTGAGGAGGATGATGGATGGAGCAGGAGTTGATGCTAATTAGCCTAAATTGTCACGAAGAATGTAAGAGGGGGTCTGCGCCCAGTATGGCCCTGCGCCCAGTATGAAGGTGCGCCCGGCCCGCTGCGCTCAAAGCAGCACAGCCAAGGCCAGATTCTATTGTTCCTGCCTCTTCGCACTTTGGCCGTAATTGAATGGAGCTTGTTGCCATTCATCATTGTTCTGGGCCGGGCATGGTGGCAAGAGGCAGAGGCAGGAAATAAAGGGCTGGAGCTGGAGCAGGGTCTTTTTCACTACGTACCAAACGTAAGAAAACGGACTGAAACAGGGAGGGACTACCTACCTGAACATGTCCAATAAGAAAGGCTTGTTTTTGTTTTCATTTGCAGAATTTGTTGCTGTTTGCACTAATGCTACAATGTGCACTAATGAATGAAGCACTGGAGTTGGAGTGGGGTGGAGTAACTTTGTTTTCTGACCAATTAAGACCTACACGACCTGAGTCCAACGGGGCATGAAATTAATGTTTACCCAATGACTAGCCCCGGGGAAGATTAGCTGACTTTTAAACCCCTCCCCCTCTCATATTTCTGACAGTCTGACCATAAAAACAAGACCATTAGTGGAAATAGGGCCACTGTCAGCATCCACCACCCCTATGCCGTCCCAATGCCACCCCTATGTCGTCCCTATGCCACCCCTATGTTGTCCCTATGCCACCCCTATGTTGTCCCTATGCCACCCCTATGTTGTCCCTATGCCACCCCTATGTTGTCCCTATGTTGTCCCTATGCCATCCCTATGCCGCCCCTATGCCGCCCCTATGCCGTCCCTATGCCATTCCTATGCCGCCCCTATGCCACCCCTATGCCGTCCCTATGTTGTCCCTATGCCACCCCTATGTCGTCCCTATGCCACCCCTATGTCGTCCCTATGCCACCCCTATGTCGTCCCTATGCCACCCCATATCGTACCTATGCCACCCATATGCCACCCCATGTCGTCCCTATGCCACCCCCATGTCGTCCCTATGCCGTCCCTATGCCACCCCATGTCGTCCCTATGCCGTCCCTATGTCGTCCCTATGCCACCTCTATGTCGTCCCTATGCCGTCCCTATGCCACCCCATGTCGTACCTATGCCACCCATATGTCGTCCCTATGCCGTCCCTATGTCGTCCCTATGTCGTCCCTATGCCACCCCTATGTCGTCCCTATGCCACCCCTATATCGTCCCTATGCCGTCCCTATGCCATCCCTATGTCGTCCCTATGCCACCCCTATATCGTTCCTATGCCACCCCTATGTCGTCCCTATGCCACCCCTATGTCATCCCTATGCCACCCCTATGTCGTCCCTATGCCACCCCTATATCGTCCCTATGCCACCCCTATGTCGTCCCTATGCCGTCCCTATGCCACCCCATGTCGTACCTATGCCACCCATATGTCGTCCCTATGCCATCCCTATGCCACCCCTATGTCGTCCCTATGCCACCCCTATATCGTCCCTATGCCGTCCCTATGCCATCCCTATGCCACCCCTATGCCGTCCCTATGCCACCCCTATGCCGTCCCCATGCCACCCCTATGCCGCCCCTATGTCGTCCCTATGCCACCCCTATGTCGTCCCTATGCCACCCCTATGTCGTCCCTATGCCACCCCTATGTCGTCCCTATGTCATCCCTATGCCGTCCCTATGTCGTCCCTATGTCGCCCCTATGCCACCCCTATGTCGCCCCTATGCTTTCTCGCAGCAGGTTGATGGCCCCTAGTGTGTTCTTACAGACTCTCACAGACTTGTTACTCTGTCACTTTGACATCATGGAATAAAATAATAATCAAGACCAGCGGGCCCCCTACCCTATAGACTGGCTCCAGACCAGGGATGGGCAACTGGCGGCCCCCAAAAAGATAGGGCCGGCTCTGACTGCATGTGTGGGTATGGCTGTGGGAATGCAGCCCCGCGAGCCTCTCTGGCCCTTCATGATGATTTCTGATATTTTGTGGCCCCACCCCCATTAAAGTAGCCCACCTAGACCATAAGCACTTGTGCAGATCTGAGAAGACAATCCTAATGTGGCGACGATTCCTTCCTGGCCTATCAGAGAGCAAGATGGAATTCCCACCATATTGTTATCTGTAGGGCTAAGGGTTGATTTGGGACTGTGTGGTGCCTGGGGTGTCCCCCTCCACTCAGTGTCGCTCACCTTAATTAGTCTTTATTGCTTTTCCCTCCCCGTTTATTTTCCCTCGTTTGCTGTTTCTCCTGCAGCAGAAAACAGACGTGAGGAAATGACTTACACAAATACTTAGACCTGGAAATTGGGCCAGCAGCTATGCATTGGACTGAAACTTACCTGGCTTTGCCTCCACACACACACACACACACACGTGCATACACATGCGCGCGCACACACACAGTGAGATGGGGGTGGGGGGGTCCTACTCCCAACAAAACAAGAGAGGTGGGTGAGATTGCTTGCTGCTTGTGCATCAAATTATGTTGTTGCTGTTAGTTTTCAGAGCCAACCAAACATATGTACAGAGCTCCCACACTATAGACTGGACCCCCTACCCTATAGACTGGACCTCCACTCTAAAACTGGACCTCCTACACTATAGACTGGACCCCCTACCCTATAGACTAGACCCCTACCCCATAGAACTACTGCTACCCTATCTACCCCATAGACTGGACCCCTACCCCATAAACTGGACCTCCTACACTATAGACTGGACCTCCTACACTATAGACTGGACCTTCTACCCTATAGACTGGACTTCCTATCCTATAGACTGGACCCCTACCCAATAGCACTGCTGCAGGGTTATGTTAAGAAATAAACAATTGCCTGGCATGTTGCATTGAACCCTACAACACAACACGCCTGACCCTCACTCTTCACCAGACCTGGGGTCAAATAATATTAGAAATCTTTCAAATATTTTTGGCATTTGCTTTAGCCAAGTGTTTCCCAACTCCAGTCCTCCAGTAACCCTAACTCCAGTCCTCCAGTAACCCTAACTCCAGTCCTCCAGTACCCCCAACGCCAGTCCTCCAGTATCCCCAACAGCACACATTGTTGTTGTAGCCCCAGACAAACTCACCTGATTCAACTCATTGAGGGTTTGATGATTAGTTGACAAGTTAAATCAGGTATGTGTGTGTTTGTCCGGGGCTACAACAAAAATGTGGGCTGTTGGGGGTACTTGAGGACTGGAGTTTGGGGGACTGGAAATGGGAAACGCTGCTTTAACCTACATGGAGTGCCAGATGTACAGGGTTTGGACCTTTTACCACTATTCTAATGGTTCCATATGCCAGGCAAGCTCAATCAAGCCCAGCTAAAGTATTTGAAATGATTTCAAATATGCTGAACAAAAATATAAATGCAACATGCAACAATTTTAAGGATTTACAGTTCATATGAGGAAATCAGTCAATTGAAATATTTTTGTATTTGAACCCAGGTCTGCGCTCCACCTTCCACTAGTCCAGCCTTGTTTGCAACACCCTCACAGTGTCTGCCTCTCTCTCGTAGCCTGAACAGAACCCACGTTGCATCTGCCAGTCATTAACCTTTTAAGCACGTACAATACAACAAGGCTGTACACAAAACGGCATGGTCACAACGACCCAAAGTGGATATGTAGTGTGAAGTCATAGAACAGAGCAGGGTTAGGGAGGTAAATACTGAATGGATTCCAACATATGTTCAACCTCACAGGGAGGGCCACACTGGCAATGACACATACAGTATGTGGGTCCCCTCCCTTGCAGCCTAGTTCAGGATAAGCTGCATAGCCCTGTAGTGTGGCTCTGTACCTCTCTGGAGGTTTAATGATTTGGGTTTGTTTAAATAGTCACTGCTGGCATCTGCTCACTTTGGCGTTTTCCAACTAAAAACGAATGTAACTCAACCTGATATTAGCATGTCTTAAATGTCATACCTAAATAATCACAGTGACTTCAAACCAAGTCATTGAGCTACACAATCCTTAAAAAAAATGTTTTACCATGATTTCAGGCTTCAAGATTTTAGTCTAAGTGTGGCCCACTATGCCTTCTGAGATTTGGGTTTGGGTGGGTGCTGATTCTTCTGTTTTATGTGGAGTGATGAGGGGGGGTGAACGAGGAACGGGATGGGGAGAGGAAGTAAGTTGGGCTCGGATGGGCGAGAGTGAAACTTGAGTATGATTGAGTTAGGATGGGAAAGAGCAGGGAACCCTGAGGCTGCAGTGCCAGCCATCCACTCGGATGCTGTGTGTACACAAACAGCCGTCGTGTGTGTGTGTGTGCACAGCGGTCATGCGAGCCCAGTCAGTTGAGGAGTTATTGGGCCTGCTTGACATGTTGTGTAAACATACATGGAGCTTGTGTTTGTCTGTGTGCTTTGTGTGGTGCCATAGGTATTAGACTAGACTCTAGGTCTAGGCCTTGTGGGCCTATTTTAGCACGCTGCCCATTTTCTACACGATGTCCCACTTTTATTCATGCTGTCCTTCATTGCATAATGTTATTCTCAAAGACGAAAAGCCAAGTTGTCCTCACCTGATTTTCCACTTGCCGCCTGTTTTCATGGCTTTTACTTGAAATTGATTGAACAATTTTGATTAAATTCAGTTTTTGACATTATCGATCATAATCTGCTGCTCGAAAAAAACATGTTATGGCTTTACATTCCCTGCTCTATCGTGGATCGAGAGTTACCTGTCTAACAGAACAGAGGGTGTTCTTTAATGGAAGCCTCTCCAACATTATCCAGGTAAAATCGGGCATTCCCCAGGGCAGCTTCTAGGCCCCTTACTTTTTTCAATCTTTACTAATAACCTGCCACTGGCACGAAGTAAGCCTGTGTGTCACAGTACTACACAGAGCCATGACTACATGGAACTTTATTCCACATCAAGTAACTCATGCAAGAAGTAAAATATCCACTGTGGATATAGGTGGCGATGGGGTGAGGTTGTGTTTCTCTAAGCGGGAGGTAAGCTTGGCCTCTTCTTTATATGGTGTCGAGTAAAGCTTAAACCATGTATTTAGATTGTAGGTAGGTATTGTAGTTAGGTATTGTAGGTAGTTTATCTAGGTAGTTATTGTAGGTAAGTATTGTATTCGGCTGAGCCCGGTGACGCACGAGGCTAGCTAACCCACTACCTGGACCAATCAAGCTAGCTAGCTAGCGGGTAGCTACTGGTAACTATTAGCAACTGTGGATAGTTGTTTCCAATGTTATTTCACGCTTAAGAGTACCTGTAATTATGCCAGCTAGCTACCTACCATTCAGCTGTTTTTCTAACCTCATTATCTGAAGTGTTAACGTTAGGTAGTTAGTAGCTACTGTACTCGAAATGTAGCTAGCTTGTTGCTACCTGGATAGCTAACTAAACAATAGCTGGAATGTTTGGAGACGCTTTCTCTCCATTGGGACAGACGTGAACTGGCTAAATCGATTCAGTAGCTAGCTTTACACTTAACTAGCTAACAGTAGCTACTACGGGTAAGTTATAACCTACATTTATTTTTACTTTTACATACTGGTAACCAGAGTCGTTCAAAAGGAATTCAAGACATGGGTGACTAGTTAACGTTAGCTTGGCTCTCTGTGTGTGTTTCATACCGTGGGAGGAGGGGTTGGTTCGTTGACAGAGAGCATTGGCTAGCTAATATGCTAACTATTCTAGCTAGCTAACTAACTGGCTGAATAAGTTGACGACGTACTCACTCAAACTGTCAAAACTAACCCCAAAACTTTACACAACGTGATGATCTGTTTAGCGTGTTAACACACTATTGGTAGTTTGTTGTAACTGAGTATTGGTGCTAAACCGTGTTATTGGAAGCTAGCATGCTAGTTAGCTATGGCATCATAGGATACGGTGCCCTGTGCGGTTTTCACAGAAGAATACTGTACCAAGTTAGCTAGCTGAATAAACTAAGTTAGAGTCTATTCCTAGAAAACATTGAACCGCTGTAGTTTACAACAATTATAATTTCTAAAGTGGAAGTTGGGAGAGTTATATTTGAGTGTTTCAGTGAAACGTAAGTGAGGAGGCCCCGCTCTCTCGCTTTCCCAGATGTTTAGTTAATTTAATTCTGATCTCCTTTGCATTATTGTAGGCTTTTCTGTAGCCTGTCAACTATGTGTCTGTCTATCCCTGTTCTCTCCTCTCTGCACATGCCATACAAACTCTTCACACCGCGTGGCTGCTGCCACTCTAATCTGGTGGTCCCTGCGCGCATGACCCACATGGAGTTCCAGGTCTCCGGCAGCCTCTGGAACTGCCGTTCTGCGGCCAACAAGGCAGAGTTCATCTCAGCCTATGCCACCCTCCAGTCCCTCGACTTCTTGGCGCTGACGGAAACATGGATTACCACAGAAAACACTGCTACTCCTACTGCTCTTTCCTCGTCTGATCATGTGTTCTCGTATACCCGAGAGCATCTGGTCAGCGCGGCGGTGCCACAGGAATCCTCATCTCTCCCAAGTCGACATTCTCTCTTTTCCCCCTGACCCATTTGTCTATCTCATTTGAATTCCATGCTGTCACAGTCACTAGCCCATTCAAGCTTAACATCCTTATCATTTATCACCCTCATCAATGAGCTTGACGCCTTGATAAGTTCCTTTCCTGAGGATGGCTCACCCCTCACAGTTCTGGGTGACTTTAAACTCCCTGCGTCTGCCTTTGACTCATTTCTCTCTGCCTCCTTCTTTCCACTCCTTTCCTCTTTTGACCTCACCCTCTCACCCCCCTACTCACAAGGCCGGCAATACGCTTGACCTCATCTTTACTAGATGCTATCCTCTACTAATCTCACTGCAACTCCCCTCCAAGTCTCCGACCACTACTTTGTATCCTTTTCTCTCTCGCTCTCCTCCAACACTACTCACTCTGCCCCTACTCAGATGGTAATGTGCCGTCGCAACCTTCACTCTCTCTCTCTCCCGCTACTCTCTCCTCTTCCATCCTATCATCTCTTCCCTCTGCTAAATAATTCTCCCTCCGATCTCCTGATTCTGCCTCTTCAACCCTCCTCTCCTCCCTTTCTGCATCTTTTGACTCTCTATGTCCGCTATCCTCCCGGCCGGCTCGGTCCTCCCCTCCTGCTCCGTGGCTTGACGACTCATTGCGAGCTCACAGAACAGGGCTCCGGGCAGCCGAGCGGAAATAGAGGAAAACTAGACTCCCTGCGGACCTGTCATCTTTTCACTCCCTCCTCTCTACATTCTCTTCCTCTGTTTCTGCTGCTAAAGCTACTTTCTACCACTCTAAATTTCAAGCCTCTGCCTCTAACCCTAGGAAGCTCTTTGCCACCTTCTCCAACCTGCTGAATCCTCCTCCTCCTCCCCCTCCCTCCTCCCTCTCTCTGGATGACTTCGTCAACCATTTTGAAAAGAAGGTTGACGACATCCGATCCTCATTTATTAAGTCAAATGACACCGCTGGTCCTGCTCACACTGCCCTACCCTTTTCTTTGACTTCTTTCTCCCCTCTCTCTCCAGATGAAATCTTGCGACTTGTGACGGCCGGCCGCCCAACAACCTGCCCGCTTGACCCTATCCCCTCCTCTCTTCTCCAGACCATTTCCGGAGACCTTCTCACTTACCTCACCTCGCTCATCAACTCATCCTTGACCGCTGGCTATGTCCCTTCCGTCTTCAAGAGAGCGAGAGTTGCACCCCTTCTCAAAAAACCTACACTCGATCCCTCCGATGTCAACAACTACAGACCAGTATCCCTTCTTTTTTTTCTCTCCAAAACTCTTGAGCGTGCCGTCTTTAGCCAACTCTCTTGCTATCTTTCTCAGAATTACCTTCTTGATCCAAACCAGTCAGGTTTCAAGACTGGTCATAAAGCTGAGACTGCTCTTCTCTGTGTCACGGAGGCTCTCCGCACTGCTAAAGCTAACTCTCTCTCCTCTGTTCTTATCCTTCTAGACCTATCTGCTGCCTTTGATACTGTGAACCATCTAATCCGCCTCTCCACCCTCTCCGAGTTGGGCATCTCCGGCGCTGCTCACTCTTGGATTGAGTCCTACCTGACAGGTCGCTCCTACCAGGTGGCGTGGTGAGAATCTGTCTCAGCACCACGTGCTCTCACCACTGGTGTCCCCCAGGGCTCAGTTCTAGGCCCTCTCCTATTCTCGCTATACACCAAGTCACTTGGCTCTGTCATATCCTCACATGGTCTCTCCTATCATTGCTACGGAGACGACACACAATTTATTTTCTCCTTTCCCCCTTCTGAAAACCAGGTGGCGAATCACATCTCTGCATGTCTGGCAGACATATCAGTGTGGATGTCGGATCACCACCTCAAGCTGAACCTCTGCAAGACGGAGCTGCTCTTCCTCCCGGGGAAGGACTGCCCGCTCCATGATCTCGCCATCACGGTTGACAACTCCATTGTGTCCTCCTCCCAGAGTGCAAAGAACCTTGGCGTGACCCTGGACAACACCCTGTCGTTCTCCGCTAACATCAAAGCGGTGACCCGATCCTGCAGGTTCATTCTCTACAACATTCGCAGAGTACAACCCTACCTTACACAGAAAGCGGCACAGGTCCTAATCCAGGCACTTGTCATCTCCCGTCTGGATTACTGCGCCTCGCTGTTGGCTGGGCTCCCTGCCTTTGCCATTAAACCCCTACAACTTATCCAGATCACTGCAGCCCGTCTGGTGTTCAACCTTCCCAAGTTCTCTCATGTCACCCCGCTCCTCTGCACACTCCACTGGCTTCCAGTTGAGGCTTGCATCTACTACAATACCATGGTGCTTGCCTACGGAGCTGTGAGGGGAACGGCACCTCCTTACCTTCAGGCTCTGATCAGACCCTACACCCAAACGAGGGCACTACGTTCATCCACCTCTAGCCTGCTAGCCCCCCTACCTCTACGGAAGCACAGTTCCCGCTCAGCCCAGTCAAAGCTATTCGCTGCTCTGGCACCCCAATGGTGAAACAAGCTCCCCCACGACGCCAGGACAGCGGAGTCACTGACCACCCACCGGAGTCACTTGAAACCCTACCTCTTTAAGGAATACCTGGAATAGTATAAAAGTAATGTGGGTGTGTTATGTTCGCTATTCCTTCTTCCTCTTCATTCACCGTAGTTAAGTTATCCCAAACAGCTTGAGCCACCGTACTATACATTTGGCTAAAGGAATGACAGTTGCGTTTGGGATGCTAACGGTAGCTCAGTAATGTGAGGATGTTTGCATTGGGGGAAAAAACTTGCTTCGTAAACAACAGGTGTAGACTAACAGTGAAATGCTTACTTACTTCCCAACAATGCAGAGAAAAATTATGGAAAGATTATATAAAAAAATTATAACTCAAGGAATAAGTACACAATTTAGTAACGAAAACTTGGGTATATACACGGGGTACCAGTACCGAGTCAAAGTGCAGGGGTACGAGACGTTTATAAAGAAGTTTTGTTCTTTCAACATAACAATGATGTCTTGTAGCTATGTCTCGTTCGTTGTCTCATGTCAACCAAACAAGTCCAGAGGTACTGCATGCTAATGACTTAATTAGGTAGTTCTGCTGTCTGTAAAGAATTGGGTGGGCTGTAGATTGATTCTGCTGCTAGGATTCCTGGATAGCTTCCAGCTGCGCAGCATGCTTTGGGCCAGGTTTCCCAAAAGCATCTTAAAGCTAAATTCATCATAAGAACGTTCGAGTTGCGTCGTTAAATCTCCTCGGTGTTTCCCAAAACCATCACTATTAATGTTTCACTTGAAAACGCTCGTAATCTAACGCCTGCCTGTCACAACGGCTGATGTAGATGTGGTGAAGGAGTCAAACGCAGACACAGAAGCTCAGTCCAATACTTTACTGAAACGTCCAAAAATATACAAAACACTGGCCTCAAAACAAACAAGAGGCGGACGATGCGCAACAATGTGCAAAAGGCTAGTATTCCAAGGCGCACGAAAACAGTACAGTGCGACGACAGGGAAAACAACAAACAAACAACGAGCCGACCTGATGACAGGCGAACAATAACACACAACACAAGACTAACCAAACGAGAAACTTATAGGAGACATAATCAACCAAACAGGAAACAGGTGTACACAATCAGACAAAACCAAACAGACATCGAAAACATCAAACGGTGATAGCTAGTACTCCGGGGACGACGACCGCCGAAACCTGCCCGAACAAGGAGGAGGAGCAGCCTCGGCCGAAACCGTGACACTGCCTCAGACCACCCGTAGAACACCTAAGTGTGTCGATCTATGCTTTTTTGCCCTCCCACGTCATTATATACAAAAGATATCCGCTAAACATTAGATTCACATGGTTTATCCGTCTTTTGTGACCACCGATACAGTAACTTCAGAAAATGTTTTACCATAAATACAACGTTGACAATGTCCTTGCAATTGATACAAACAAGCGACATATAAAAATATGCTTTAAATGAAAACCGAGATGACTGCATTAAAATATAAACAGTATGCTATAGGCCTATTTCAATCATATTGAAATACATTTCATTTTCAATCAATTGAGTTATATTTTGCTACTTGTAGGCTACTATCTGTAATTTGTCTCAATACATTTCATGTGTAGCCTAACATTTGCACAATGATTCGCCAAATCAGTGATTTAAGTGCATGTTTTTTGGGTAAGCATTAGAATAAGCCACCTCAATATTTGCAGCCATAGGTGATACTATCTCTCTAGGAGCTGATCCGTCATCAGTATTGTGAAATAATTATAATGTTAAGGAAAGATTTGAGTGGAGAAAGCTGATCCGAGAGCAGCTTTCCTTTCTTTCGATCCTATCATTATCGACACATGCTCCAATGCCACACTAAGGCCGAGTCTAGACTTGACAGTTCATGCAGCTTTAGTGTTTTTATCATAGAGTTCTGATCATGGAATTCTGAATGCATCATGCATCTACACCTACATTTAAATGTGTCTACCGTGTCCATAGTGTGTCCGGATTCCCTATTCCAGCGCTATATTCAAATGGCAGTATTCATTCTACAAACGATGGAATAGGCAAAATATGATAACACAACAACAACTGATGGTAATAGCTAACTACTGTAGCTAACTAGCCAGCTAACCTCTATAGCTAGCAAGCAATGCTAAAGGGATTGCAAACGGGTTAGCATAACTCTAGCCAAACAAAAAACAGTTTTTCTAAATATTAGCTAGCTGGCTAGCATTTATGAGGCCAGCAAACATGTTCCTCACACACTAGGAACGTATTTCCTCCAACTTTATAATGAAAAGGTGCCTCTCTGTCCCAAAACACACCTTTTCTGAAGACTTGTGGAAGGAGTGCTGATGACGTCGCCCACTGTATGCGCTTTCAGTAGCCTGATTGCGTCCAGACTGAGGAGAAATCCACACACAATGCATCCCTGACCACCTTCTGAGGGTGGTCAGCCAGATCTGAACACAATCAGACCACAAAGTCGACTTTTGTGCATCTAGACCTGTCTTTTCAATGCGATCTTCGTATTCTGATAGCAGAAGTCGCATGTAATTGTCAAGTGTAGGCACGACCTAAGTGACTGTTCTCTCTGCGTGGTGTATTGGGAAACGCATGTTACATCTTTATGTTAAAACACTTACAAGCCTAATTTCCATCGCTATGGGAAACCGGGCTCTGATCATTTGGGTGCTGCCAGGCAAAAAGTAGGCATGATTGAAATCCATACCCAAATCTTACATTTCCAAGGATTTGCAACGTCAATCATTTCTTAAATCTCAGTTTTGGAAGATACTGACTTTATGATCAAAGTGAACCTATTAAAAAATAAAAATAAAGTCCGTTTTGGGACAATTTATGACATTTCAACCTGAGAAGTAGTTTTTTGGTTTAGCTTCTTTTTTTTAAACAAGCCCTCTGCTAGGGATTTCCTTTTTATGTCTTTTTCACTACGGGGAGTTTGTATGTTGGCCATTTCCATTTAAAAGGACCCACGAGCACCAAAATGTGAAGTTCATAGGAGCACATAATATAATATATAATAATAATATGCCATTTAGCAGACGCTTTTATCCAAAGCGACTTACAGTCATGCATGCATACATTTTTGTGTATGGGTGGTCCCGGGGATCAAATCCACTACCTTGGCATTACAAGCGCCATGCTCTACCAGCTGAGCTACAGTGGACCACATCAAATTTGGGTTTAAAATTAAAGCTGAGTTTATATATTATTTTTTAATTAAGGCATATATACAGTACCGGTCAAAAGTTTTAGAAGACCTACTCATTCAAGGGTTTTTCTTTATTTTTACTATTTTCTACATTGTAGAATAACAGTGAAGATAGCAAAACTATGGAATCATGTAGTAACCAAAAAAGTGTTCAAATAGCCACCCTTTGCCTTGATGACAGCTCACCCGACCTCAACCAAATTGAGATGGTTTGGGATGAGTCGGACGGCAGGAAAAGCAGCCAACAAGTGCTCAGCATATGTGGGAACTCCTTCAAGACTGTTGGAAAAGCATTCCAGGTGAAGCTGGTTGAGAGAATGCCAAAAGTGTGCAAAGCTGCCATCAAGGCAAAGGGTGGCTATTTGAAGAATCTCAAATAGAAATATATTTTGATTTGTTTAACACTTTTTTGGTTACTACATGATTCCATATGTCTTATTTCATAGTTTTGATGTCTTCACTATTATTCTACAATGTAGAAAATAGTAAAAATAAAGAAAAACCCTTGAATGAGTAGGTGATCTAAAACTTTTGACCGGTAGTGTACATTAAAAGAATCCATCCTAAAATCACCAGACAGGCGAAAATTCCATTCCACCAAAACAGGCTGACATTTCTGGCGGTCTTTCCAAACAGCTCATACACTAAAAGGGCATAATCGTTTTCACAATTTCACAGTATTATTCCAACCTCATAGTGTGAAAATATATTTTAAAAAACACCGGAAAATCATGTTTTTGACTGCACTGGGCCAAATATTGCCTAATGTCTTGATATTCTGTTACAAAAACCCCACATATATTCAAGATATTTTCTAATTTCTCTCCCTCATGAAGAGGGAGGATAATGAAAGTTCACAGAAGTAACAAGTAAAGCCAGACTTAACAATTAGTTAAAGTATTTATACTGATAACAATTTTGTTTATGATTTATTAAATGATTAAATTGTGTCATTCTGATACAACATTTGTAACAGAATGACCGAAAAATCAGTAACAGAATGACTGGAATTGAATTTTAATTTAAATGAGCTAAAATGGGATATGTAAGTAGTCACAAACCACAGTTGGGTCACCTGCTACTCTCCTCCCTTCCACTGGCATACTGTTCAGTTAATAATTGTGAAAACAGTCTGGACAACCCCTCCTCTCTCTTCCTTTCTTACTCTCATTCTCTCTCTCGTCTCTCTCCAGTTAATGTCACCTCTCCCAGCTTTCACTAAGTACGGTTACATGCATACAATAATGTGGATAGTCAGATTCATATAAAAGTTAGTTTAAAATTGTTTTACATGCTTTGCAAGAAGAACGATGGGCGGCAGGTAGCTTAGTGGTTAAGAGCGTTGTGCCAGTAACCGACAGGTTGCTGGTTCTAATCCCCGAGCCGACTAGTTGAAAAATCTGTCGATGTGCCCTCGAGCAAGGCACTTAACCTTAATTGCTCCTGTAAGTCGCTCTGGATAAGAGCGTCTGATAAATGACTAAAAAAATAAATAAAATAAAAAACATTTCCCTGGACACATCTGAAATCAGGCTACCTGATGGGACTTAAATAAATGCAGAAAATCGGCAATCAAAATAAACATTCTACCACAGCAACCATGTTATTTTTGCGAAGCCTATTTGATTCTGAGTTCAGACATACACGGTTTGTATGTGAACTATTTCTAAGATGCATACTTTCAGTTTCTCCGAACTCGCGCATAGGAGGGAGGCTTGCGCTACCGGTGCTGGAACATGTGCAGATAAAAAAAATATATATATTTTTTTAAGGGGGTAGATCAGATTTAATATTTCACATAGATTGTAACTTCCATCAATGTAATTGTCTGCATCACTTCCAATCCCCCATATGTTTTTTTCCTCGCATATATATATATATATATATATATATATATATATATATATATATATATATATATATATATATATATACAGTGGGGAGAACAAGTATTTGATACACTGCCGATTTTGCAGGTTTTCCTACTTACAAAGCATGTAGAGGTCTGTAATTTTTATCATAGGTACACTTCAACTGTGAGAGACGGAATCTAAAACAAAAATCCAGAAAATCACATTGAATGATTTTAAAGTAATTAATTTGCATTTTATTGCATGACATAAGTATTTGATCACCTACCAACCATTAAGAATTCCGGCTCTCACAGACCTGTTAGTTTTTCTTTAAGAAGCCCTCCTGTTCTCCACTCATTACATGTATTAACTGCACCTGTTTGAACTCGTTACCTGTATAAAAGACACCTGTCCACACACTCAATCAAACAGACTCCAACCTCTCCACAACGGCCAAGACCAGAGAGCTGTGTAAGGACATCAGGGATAAAATTGTAGACCTGCACAAGGCTGGGATAGGCTACAGGACAATAGGCAAGCAGCTTGGTGAGAAGGCAACAACTGTTGGCACAATTATTAGAAAATGGAAGAAGTTCAAGATGTCGGTCAATCACACTCGGTCTGGGGCTCCATGCAAGATCTCACCTCGTGGGGCATCAATGATCATGAGGAAGGTGAGGGATCAGCCCAGAACTACACGGCAGGACCTGGTCAATGACCTGAAGAGAGCTGGGACCACAGTCTCAAAGAAAACCATTAGTAACACACTACGCCGTCATGGATTAAAATCCTGCAGTGCACGCAAGGTCCCCCTGCTCAAGCCAGCGCATGTCCAGGCCCGTCTGAAGTTTGCCAATGACCATCTGGATGATCCAGAGGAGGAATGGGAGAAGGTCATGTGGTCTGATGAGACAAAAATATAGCTTTTTGGTCTAAACTCCACTCACCGTGTTTGGAGGAAGAAGAAGGATGAGTACAACCCCAAGAACACAATCCCAACCGTGAAGCATGGAGGTGGAATCATCATTCTTTGGGGATGCTTTTCTGCAAAGGGGACAGGACAACTGCACCGTATTGAGGGGAGGATGGATGGGGCCATGTATCGCGAGATCTTGGCCAACAACCTCCTTCCCTCAGTAAGAGCATTGAAGCAAAACAAACAGCCAGGGCAACTAAGGAGTGGCTCCGTAAGAAGCATCTCAAGGTCCTGGAGTGGCCTAGCCAGTCTCCAGACCTGAACCCAATAGAACATCTTTGGAGGGAGCTGAAAGTCCGTATTGCCCAGCGACAGCCCCGAAACCTGAAGGATCTGGAGAAAGTCTGTATGGAGGAGTGGGCCAAAATCCCTGCTGCAGTGTGTGCAAACCTGGTCAAGACCTACAGGAAACGTATTATCTCTGTAATTGCAAACCAAGGTTTCTGTACTAAATATTAAGTTCTGCTTTTGTGATGTATCAAATACTTATGTCATGCAATAAAATGCAAATTAATTACTTAAAAATCATACAATGTGATTTTCTGGATTTTTTTTTAGATTCCGTCTCTTAAAGTTGAAGTGTACCTATGATAAAAATTAAAGACCTCTACACCTCATTTGCATTTTAATGAGAGAAATAAATATTTGACCCCCTCTCAATGAGAAAGATTTCTGGCTCCCAGGTGTCTTTTATACAGGTAACGAGCTGAGATTAGGAGCACACTCTTAAAGGGAGTGCTCCTAATCTCAGTTTGTTACCTGTATAAAAGACACCTCTCCACAGAAGCAATCAATCAATCAGATTCCAAACTCTCCACCATGGCCAAGACCAAAGAGCTCTCCAAGGATGTCAGGGACAAGATTGTAGACCTACACAAGCCTGGAATGGGCTACAAGACCATCGCCAAGCAGCTTGGTGAGAAGCTGAAAACAGTTGGTGCGATTATTTGCAAATGGAAATAACACAAAATAACTGTCAATCTCCCTCGGCCTGGAGCTCCATGCAAGATCTCACCTCGTGGAGTTGCAATGATCATGACAACGGTGAGGAATCAGCCCAGAACTACACGAGAGGATCTTGTCAATGATCTCAAGGCAGCTGGGACCATAGTCACCAAGAAAACAATTGGTAACACACTACGCCGTGAAGGACTGAAATCCTGCAGCGCCCGCAAGGTCCCCCTGCTCAAGAAAGCACATATACATGCCTGTCTGAAGTTTGCCAATGAACATCTGAATGATTCAGAGGAGAACTGGGTGAAAGTGTTGTGGTCAGATGAGACCAAAATGGAGCTCTTTGGCATCAACTCAACTCACTGTGTTTGGAGGAGGAGGAATGCTGCCTATGACCCCAAGAACACCATCCCCACCGTCAAACATGGAGGTGGAAACATTATGCTTTGGGGGGTTTTTTCTGCTAAGGGGACAGGACAACTTCACCGCATCAAAGGAACGATGGACGGGGCCATGTACCGTCAAATCTTGGGTGAGAACCTCCTTCCCTCAGCCAGGGCATTGAAAATGGGTTGTGGATGGGTGTTCCAGCATGACAATGACCCAAAACACATGGCCAAGGCAACAAAGGAGTGGCTCAAGAAGAAGCACGTTAAGGTCCTGGAGTGGCCTAGCCTGTCTCCAGACCTTAATCCCATAGAAAATCTGTGGCGGGAGCTGAAGGTTAGAGTTGTCAAATGTCAGCCTCGAAACCTTAATGACTTGGAGAAGATCTGCAAAGAGGAGTGGGACAAAATCCCTCCTGAGATGTGTGCAAACCTGGTGGCCAACTACAAGAAACTTCTGACCTCTGTGATTGCCAACAAGGGTTTTTCCACCAAGTACTAAGTCATGTTTTGCAGAGGGTTCAAATACTTATTTCCCTCATTAAAATGCAAATAGATTTCTAACATTTTTGACATCAATCAATCAATCAATCAATTTTATTTTATATAGCCCTTCTTACATCAGCTAATATCTCGAAGTGCTGTACAGAAACCCAGCCTAAAACCCCAAACAGCTAGTAATGCAGGTGTAGAAGCACGGTGGCTAGGAAAAACTCCCTAGAAAGGCAAAACCTAGGAAGAAACCTAGAGAGGAACCAGGCTATGAGGGGTGGCCAGTCCTCTTCTGGCTGTGCCGGGTGGAGATTATAACAGAACCATGCCAAGATGTTCAAAAATGTTCATAAGTGACAAGCATGGTCAAATAATAATCAGGAATAAATCTCAGTTGGCTTTTCATAGCCGATCATTAGAGTTTAAAACAGCAGGTCTGGGACAGGTAGGGGTTCCATAACCGCAGGCAGAACAGTTTAAACTGGAATAGCAGCAAGGCCAGGCGGACTGGGGACAGCAAGGAGTCACCACGGCCGGTAGTCCCGACGTATGGTCCTAGGGCTCAGGTCTCTCAGTTGGCTTTTCATAGCCGATCATTTAGAGTTGAAAACAGCAGGTCTGGGACAGGTAGGGGTTTCGTAGCCGCAGGCAGAACAGTTGAAACTGGAATAGCAGCAAGGCCAGGCGGACTGGGGACAGCAAGGTGTCATCATGCCCGGTAGTCCTGACGTATGGTCCTAGGGCTCAGGTTCTCAGAGAGAAAGAGAGAACGAGAGAATTAGAGAGAGCATACTTAAATTCACACAGGACACTGGATAAGACAGGAGAAGTACTCCAGGTATAACCAACTAACCCCAGCCCCCGACACATAAACTACTGCAGCATAAATACTGGAGGCTGAGACAGGAGCGGTCCGGAGACACTGTGGCCCCATCCGAAGAAACCCCGGACAGGGCCAAACAGGAAGGATATAACCCCACCCACTCCGCCAAAGCACAGCCCCCGCACCACTAGAGGGATATCCCCAACCACCAACTTACAATCCTGAGACAAGGCCGAGTATAGCCCACAGAGGTCTCCACCACAGCACAAACCAAGGGGGGCGCCAACCCAGACAGGAAGATCACGTCAGTAACTCAACCCACTCAAGTGACGCACCCCTCCCAGGGACGGCATGAAAGAGCACCAGCAAGCCAGTGACTCAGCCCCTGCAACAGGGTTAGAGGCAGAGAACCCCAGTGGAGAGGGGAACCGGCCCGGCAGAGACAGCAAGGGCTGTTCGTTGCTCCAGCCTTTCCGTTCACCTTCACACTCCTGGGCCAGACTACACTCAATCATATGACCTACTGAAGAGATAAGTCTTCAGTAAAGACTTAAAGGTTGAGACCGAGTCTGCGTCTCTCACATGGGTAGGCAGACTGTTCCATAAAAATGGAGATCTATAGGAGAAAGCCCTGCCTCCCGCTGTTTGCTTAGAAATTCTAGGGACAATTAGGAGGCCTGCGTCTTGTGACCGTAGCGTACGTATTGGTATGTACGGCAGGACCAACTCGGAAAGATAGGTAGGAGCAAGCCCATGTAACGCTTTATAGGTTAACAGTAAAACCTTGAAATCAGCCCTTGCCTTAACAGGAAGCCAGTGTAGGGAAGCTAGCACTGGAGTAATATGATCAAATTGCGTTTTTCTGGATTTTTTTGTTGTTATTCTGTCTCTCGCTGTTCAAATAAACCTACCATTAAAATTATAGACTGCTCATTTCTTTGTCAGTGGGCAAACGTACAAAATCAGCAGGGGATCAAATACTTTTTTCCCTCACTGTACATACATACATATATACAGTGGGGAGAACAAGTATTTGATACACTGCCGATTTTGCAGGTTTTCCTACTTACAAAGCATGTAGAGGTCTGTAATGTTATCATAGGTACACTTCAACTGTGAGAGACGGAATCTAAAAAAAAATCCAGAAAATCACATTGTAAGTAATTAATTTGCATTTTATTGCCATTATTTACTATATTTACTATTTTATTTTTAGTGTGTTACTAATGGTTTTCTTTGAGACTGTGGTCCCAGCTCTCTTCAGGTCATTGACCAGGTCCTGCTGTGTAGTTCTGGGCTGATCCCTCACCTTCCTCATGATCATTGATGCCCCACGAGGTGAGATCTTGCATGGAGCCCCACACCGAGGGTGATTGACCGTCATCTTGAACTTCTTCCATTTTCTAATAATTGCGCCAACAGTTGTTGCCTTCTCACCAAGCTGCTTGCCTACTGTCCTGTAGCCCATCCCAGCCTTGTGCAGGTCTACAATTTTATCCCTGATGTCCTTACACAGCTCTCTGGTCTTGGCCATTGTGGAGAGTTTGGAGTCTGTTTAATTGAGTGTGTGGACAGGTGTCTTTTATACAGATAACGAGTTCAAACAGGTGCAGTTAATACAGGTAATGAGTGGAGAACAGGAGGGCTTCTTAAAGAAAAACTAACAGGTCTGTGAGAGCCGGAATTCTTACTGGTTGGTAGGTGATCAAATACTTATGTCATGCAATAAAATGCAAATTAATTACTTTAAAATCATACAATGTGATTTTCTGGATTTTTGTTTTAGATTCCGTCTCTCACAGTTGAAGTGTACCTATGATAAAAATTACAGACCTCTACATGCTTTGTAAGTAGGAAAACCTGCAAAATCGGCAGTGTATCAAATAATTGTTCTCCCCACTGTACATGCAGTACATCCATACACACACACATATCCTTTAAAAAATAGTATTTCCCTTCATTACTTTCAAACCCCACTACCCCTTCCCCAATTGGAGTAAACTAGTGAACAACAACGCTTAGGCCTCTACTTCCAGCCCATACATACTATATACATTTTATGGACACAGTCAAATTCTACAATAATTATATTTTGTTTGTTTTTACTCCTGAACTTCCTCCGATCATTTTCATGATGTCCATCTGGTTTGCTTCTATATGCCATATTTTTCTAACTGTGCTCTTTCACCTTCAACCTATAACCTATATACTTATTATGGACACAGTATGCTTTACATTAGTTATCTTGTTGTTATTAGTTGTTGTTATTAGTCCCATCCTTCAGCTCCATTCAACACCTCCCATCTATCTCTTAACACCATCCATATTGTATTTCTATTTGCCATATATTTTTCAACTGTACTGTGATGTTTTACAAAAGTTCTGAACCTTTCTATTTTCATTGTTTCTACAGATCGTAAATTGAAAATAAACATTTCTGCTAAAAGTATTATTATATTATTGATCGATTGACTATGACTTTTCAGATCACCCAGTAGTGCTATATGCAGGGTTACCTCCAGGTAAATATTGCATTTCCTGGACCTGTGTCCAAAAACAAGCTACAAATGGACAGTACCAAAACAAATGATCTAATGATTCTGTCTCTTTGCAGCAAAATCTGCAGAGCTGGAAAGATTGTATCCCCCATATAAATAAATGTATATTGGTAGCAAGAATTATATATAATAATTTAAATTGAAAAATTATAGGTTTTGAATCCGGCGTCGTTTTGCGTATCAATTCATAAACACTATGCCATGGAATCGGTACACCAAACATCTCTTCCCAACTATTTTGCAATCTATATGGGATGGCTGTCAATCCTTTAGTCCTTAAATGAAACTGGTATACTTTTTTATTTATCACAATTGTCTTTAACGAATTATATTCTTTAATGCAAGGCCGACAGACAAGTTCCTTAATTTTTCCCCCTTCCACCTCCTTTTCCATTTTTGCGGTAATGCTGCAATTATGTGGTTGTAATTTTTTATCAATTAGTATATTTGAGTTTAACCATAATATTTGTTGCATTATTTGTTCTGTCGTTTCTGGAGGATTAAATTGAAATTGCAACCAACTTTCTATGGCTTGTTTTAGAAATAGTGATATTTGGGAGATTATTTCCTTTTCAAATAACTGAAAGTGTGAGGTTGTAATCTGAATAAAGGGAAAAAGGCCATTCTTGAACATGGGGTGAGACAATCTTACTAATTTGCTAGAGAACCAGTTCGGATTTAAGTATAACTTTTGTATGACTGAAGCTTTTAGTGATAGGTCTAATGCTTTAATATTTAATCATTTCTGTCCTCCGAATTCATATTCATGATATAAATAGGCCCGTTTAATTTTGTCTGGCTTGCCGTTCCAAATAAAATGGAATATTTTTTTCTCATATAATTTTAAAAACTGTTTGCTAGGCGTAGGCAAGACCATAAGCAAATAGGTAAACTGGGATAATACTAAAGAGTTAATCAGGGTGATTTTTCCACAAATAGACAGTTATTTTCCTTTCCATGGTAGCAAGATCTTATCTATTTTTGCTAACTTTCTATTAAAATTTATTGGAGTGAGATCATTTATTTCATTTGAGATATGAATTCTGAGTATATCCACATCACCATGAGACCATTATATTGGTAAACTACATGGTAATGTAACATTTTTATTTTTTTGTGATCCAATACGTAATATAGTACATTTATCATAATTTGGTTGTAATCCAGAGCGGTTAGAACATGTATCTAGATCCTCTATGAGGCTGTGGAGGGATTCAAGTTGTGGATTTAAAAGAAAACATGAATCATCAGCGTACAATGACACCTTTGTTTTTAAGCCCTGGATTTCTAATCCCTTGATATTATTGTTGGATCTGATTTTAATAGCTAACATCTCGATGGCAATAATAAATAAATATGCCGATAGTGGACAACCTTGTTTCACTCCTCTTGACAGTTTAAAACATTCTGAGAAATAGCCATTATTTACTATTTTACACCTAGGGTTAATATACATGATTTTAACCCAATTTATAAGAGATTGTCCAAAATTGAAATGCTCCAGGCATTTATATATAAACCCCAGTCATACTTTATCAAATGCCTTTTCGAAGTCTGCTATGAATAGTAGTCCTGGTGTCCCAGATTTTTCATAGTGTTCTATTGTTTCCTGTACTTGCCTTATACACTGCTCAAAAAAATAAAGGGAACACTTAAACAACACAATGTAACTCCAAGTCAATCATACTTCTGTGAAAGCAAACTGTCCACTCAGGAAGCAACACTGATTGACAATAAATTTCACATGCTGTTGTGCAAATGGAATAGACAACAAGTGGAAATTATAGGCAATTAGCAAGACACCCCCAATAAAGAAGTGGTTCTGCAGGTGGTGACCACAGACCACTTCTCAGTTCCTATGCTTCCTGGCTGATGTTTTGGTCACTTTTGAATGCTGGTGGTGCTTTCACTCTAGTGGTAGCATGAGAGGGAGTCTACAACCCACACAAGTGGCTCAGGTAGTGCAGCTCATCCAGGATGGCACATCAATGCGAGCTGTGGCAAGAAGGTTTGCTGTGTCTGTCAGCGTAGTGTCCAGAGCATGGAGGCGCTACCAGGAGACAGGCCAGTACATCAGGTGACGTGGAGGAGGCCGTAGGAGGGCAACAACCCAGCAGCAGGACCGCTACCTCCGCCTTTGTGCAAGGAGGAGCAGGAGGAGCACTGCCAGAGCCCTGCAAAATGACCTCCAGCAGGCCACAAATGTGCATGTGTCTGCTCAAACGGTCAGAAACAGACTCCATGAGGGTGGTATGAGGGCCCGACGTCCACAGGTGGGGGTTGTGCTTACAGCCCAACACCGTGCAGGACGTTTGGCATTTTCCAGAGAACACCAAGATTGGCAAATTCGCCACTTGCGCCCTGTGCTCTTCACAGATGAAAGCAGGTTCACACTGAGCACATGTGACAGACGTGACAGAGTCTGGAGACGCCGTGGAGAACGTTCTGCTGCCTGCAACATCCTCCAGCATGACCGGTTTGGCGGTGGGTCAGTCATGGTGTGGGGTGGCATTTCTTTGGGGGGCCGCACAGCCCTCCATGTGCTCACCAGAGGTAGCCTGACTGCCATTAGGTACCGAGATGAGATCCTCAGACCCCTTGTGAGACCATATGTTGGTGCGGTTGGCCCTGGGTTCCTCCTAATGCAAGACAATGCTAGACCTCATGTGGCTGGAGTGTGTCAGCAGTTCCTGCAAGAGGAAGGCATTGATGCTATGGACCGCCCGTTCCCCAGACCTGAATCCAATTGAGCACATCTGGGACATCATGTCTCACTCCATCCACCAACGCCACGTTGCACCACAGACTGTCCAGGAGTTGGCGGATGCTTTAGTCCAGGTCTGGGAGGAGATCCCTCAGGAGACCATCCGCCACCTCATCAGGAGCATGCCCAGGCGTTGTAGGGGAGGTCATACAGGCACGTGGAGGCCACACACACTACTGAGCCTCATTTTGACTTGTTTTAAGGACATTACATCAAAGTTGGATCAGCCTGTAGTGTGGTTTTCCACTTTAATTTTGAGGGTGACTCCAAATCCAGACCTCCATGGGTTGATACATTTGATTTCCATTGATAATTTTTGTGTGATTTTGTTGTCAGCACATTCAACTATGTAAAGAAAAAAGTATTTAATAAGATTATTTCATTCATTCAGATCTAGGATGTGTTGTTTAAGTGTTCCCTTTAATTTTTTGAGCAGTGTATTATCTCCAATGTATCGCCCATGTAAAAAACCTGTCTGATTCGAATGAATAATGTCTGACAATACCTTTTTAATTCTATGCATTTTGCTAGAATTTTTGCATCACAACACTGAAGTGTAAGGGGCCTCCAATTTTTTATATTTTCCACTTGTATCCTGTTTCATTAATAATGAAATCAGACCACCTTCTTGAGTGTCTAATAATCTACCATTTACATAGGAGTGGTTAAAACATGCTAATAACGGTCCTCTGAGTATATAAAAAAAAGGTTTGGTATACCTCGACTGGTATGCCATCCAACCCTGGAGTTTTCCCAGACTTAAAGTCTTTAATTGCATCCAGAAGTTCCTCCTCTGTAATTTCACCTTCACATGAGTCTTTCTGTATGGCTGTTAATTTTACATTATCAATAGAAAAAAACCTCTACAATTTGCTTCAGTTAGAGGAGATGGAGGCAATTGAAACGAAAACTTATGCTTAAAGAACTTTGTTTCCTCCTTCAAAATATTATTTGGTGAATCATGGGTGAAATTCTTTTTGGTAGCATTCCTATGTTGAAGATAAAAAAATAATTTGGTGCATTTTTCCCATATTCCATCCAGTTTGCTTTATTTTTATAATATATTACACTTGATCTTTCTTGAATAAGTTTCTCCATTTCTTTTTGTTTTTCCTCTAATTTATTCTGAGCCTCTGTTAGTTTTATTGCTATCTATCTGTTCTGTTAGACCTTCTATTTCCTTTGTAAGTGTGGACTTTTTTGACCTAAATTGCTTTTGTTTTCGAGATGAGTACTGAATTGAATGGCCTCTAAAGGCACATTTAAAGGTGTTCCATACAATTAGGGGATTTGCTGTACCTATGTTATGTCGGGAAAAAAAACAGTTATAAATTCCTCTTTCCTAGTTAAAAACAAGTTATCATCCAATAGACTTTGATTACATTTCCAATATCCTCGCCCACGTGGAAATTCAGTAAGAGTTTTGTATAAGCCAATTATATGATCGCCCGACCGCATTCTGTCCCCTATCAACACTTTTTAAACTTTTGGTGCCAACGAAAATGACATAAGAAAGAAGTCAAGACGACTAGCTTAATTGAGTCTCCGCCATGTATATCTCACTAGATCAGGATATTTAAGCCTCCATATATCTACTAGTTCTAATGTATCCATGACATTCACGATTTCCTTAAGAGCATGAGGGTGATTGTTTGTAGTGTGATTTCCTTTGTGGTCCATTGAGCTATTTCAAACGGTATTATAATCTCCCACCATAATAATAGAGTCTTGAATTACTTGCAGAGTTGATCATTTATTATATATAAAATAAAATAAAATAAAAATAGCCCTATTTGGTAAAAGACCAAATCCATATAATGGCAAGAACAACTCAAATAAGCAAAGAGAAACAACAGTCCGTCATTACTTTAAGACATAAAGGTCAGTTAATACGGAACATTTCAATAACTTTTGTCAAAGAAGTGTGGATCATCATTATTTGGTCCGTAAAGGTTAATGAGCCATATCGGTTTATTGTCCAATAACATATTTAAAATAATCCATCTTCCTTGCTTATCTGTTTGGACAATTTGCAATTACTGTTAATTAATATCATCACCCCTTTTGAGTTTCGTTGCCCTTGGGAGAAATATATTTCGTCCCCCCCCATTCCTTTTTCCACGCAACTTCATCTAGAATTGTTGAATGAGTTTCCTGTAAACAATAGAGATTATATTCCTTCTCTTTGAGCCATGTAAATATTATTCTTCTTGTGTTATTATCTGCTAAGCCATTACAATTATAACTGGCTATACTTATTTCACCACATACCATAATGGGATACAAGTTTCAAATCTATTTATCATTATATATGTTAGTAAATTTACCAATAAGAAATACCATAGCGATTGACTGTCCATATACTGTGAGGGGAAAAAAGTATTTGATCCCCTGCTGATTTTGTACGTTTGCCCACTGACAAAGAAATGATCAGTCTATAATTTTAATGGTAGGTTTATTTGAACAGTGAGAGACAAAATAACAACAAAAAAATCCAGAAAAATGCATGTCAAAAATGTTATAAATTGATTTGCATTTTAATGAGGGAAATAAGTATTTGACCCCCTCGCAATCAGAAAGATTTCTGGCTCCCAGGTGTCTTTTATACAGGTAACGAGCTGAGATTAGGAGCACACTCTTAAGGGAGTGCTCCTAATCTCAGTTTGTTACCTGTATAAAAGACAACTGTCCACGGAAGCAATCAATCAATCAGATTCCAAACTCTCCACCATGGCCAAGACCAAAGAGATCTCCAAGGATGTCAGGGACAGGATTGTAATTCTACACAAGGCTGGAATGGGCTACAAGACCATCGCCAAGCAGCTTGGTGAGAAGGTGACAACAGTTGGTGCGATTATTCGCAAATGGAAGAAACACAAAAGAACTGTAAATCTCCCTCGGCCTGGGGCTCCATGCAAGATCTCACCTCGTGGAGTTGCAATGATCATGAGAACGGTGAGGAATCAGCCCAGAACTACACGGAAGGATCTTGTCAATGATCTCAAGGCAGCTGGGACCATAGTCACCAACAAAACAATTGGTAACACACTACGCCGTGAAGGACTGAAATCCTGCAGCGCCCGCAAGGTCCCCCTGCTCAAGAAAGCACATATACAGGCCCGTCTGAAGTTTTCCAATGAACATCTGAATGATTCAGAGGAGAACTGGGTGAAAGTGTTGTGGTCAGATGAGACCAAAATCGAGCTCTTTGGCATCAACTCAACTCGCCGTGTTTGGAGGAGGAGGAATGCTGCCTATGACCCCAAGAACACCATCCCCACCGTCAAACATGGAGGTGGAAACATTATGCTTTGGGGGTGTTTTTCTGCTAAGGGGACAGGACAACTTTACCGCATCAAAGGGACGATGGACGGGGCCATGTACCGTCAAATCTTGGGTGAGAACCTCCTTCCCTCAGCCAGGGCATTGAAAATGGGTCGTGGATGGGTATTCCAGCATGACAATGACCCAAAACACACGGCCAAGGCAACAAAGGAGTGGCTCAAGAAGAAGCACATTAAGGTCCTGGAGTGGCCTAGCCAGTCTCCAGACCTTAATCCCATAGAAAATCTGTGGAGGGAGCTGAAGGTTTGAGTTTCCAAACGTCAGCCTCGAAACCTTAATGACTTGGAGAAGATCTGCAAAGAGGAGTGGGACAAAATCCCTCCTGAGATGTGTGCAAACCTGGTGGCCAACTACAAGAAACGTCTGACCTCTGTGATTGCCAACAAGGGTTTTGCCACCAAGTACTAAGTCATGTTTTGCAGAGGGGTCAAATACTTATTTCCCTCATTAAAATGCAAATCAATTCATAACATTTTTGACATGTGTTTTTTTGTTGTTATTCTGTCTCTTACTGTTCAAATAAACCTACCATTAAAATGATAGACTGATCATGTCTTTGTCAGTGGGAAAACGTACAAACTCAGCAGGGGATCAAATACTTGTTTCCCTCTCTGTAGCTGTACCATGATATTTGCATTGCTACTAAGTAACCCTCCAATTGTTCTCCACTAATTCCCCCGCTATAGCCCCTCCCCATCCCAAGTTGGGCCGTCATCCCAGTGTTCAGCATACCACCCCCGTCCCCCCGAATCCCTAGGCCCCCGAGAGGCCAGGACCCATCCATCGAAAGTAGCACACAGTGCCACCCACAAAACAGAAGCAGGTCAACTGCCAAAAGCATTTCCACCGGAGCTGCCTCCCCCCAACACACAGCACCGGAGCTGCCTCCCCCCAACACACTGTACTAAACCGTACTGTTCTCACCTCAAAAAAAATAATATATATATATATATATATATAGCTATTTAAAAAAATATATCCATTTAAATATCTTGCATTTCTTATTTTCCATCATTATCGATTAATATGCGTAATAATGTTGGCAGTTCATGTGTAGGATTTTAACCTATAACCCGGATTGCCATTTTATTATATTACATTTTTGACAAGCAATTATTATTTTAGCAAACAATTATTGTGGTTCATCCTATATTCTCCCTAACATCCTTACCCCCTTGCAACAGATGTGGGATAAACATACACGCACATACTCTAACACACTCAACCACTTTCCTCCACAATCAACCATAAGATCAGATGCTCAACGGTTGTTACATCCCAGAGCCCAACTCAAGAAAGGACCTGATTTATGAATGCATATACAGTTACAGCTGTTTGAGAAAGTATGCAAGATTGAGCAAAAATGGACAACAATGTAAGATTTGATTAATCTGTTTAATCTATGTCAAGTCCTAGGTGATGGAGATCAGATCCACCCTCTTCACCTGAGACACAAACACTCTGGTCCCCCGTTGTAACCATTTTTCCCAAGCATCTCCGTGCAGTCAGACCTTTGATTATTTTGTGCCACTTGGGCCACAATAATAAGCCCCCTCTCTGATTGTCAGAGTGTGACCCCCTCCCCATGGGTTACTGCAGCCAGTGTTGCCAGCACTGCCACTACCTGGGTGGAGGTACCCCACCGGAATCCCCACCGGCTAGGTAAAAGGTCGTCAAGGTTCTCATTAGCAGCTTTGAGAATTTCTTTGTATATTATGCTCTCCCATCAGGGGGCTCTGGCTTTGTAGGACCAACCCTGCCAGGCAGGCTCAGAATCTTGAGGGGGCGGTGCTGCTCAAGTAGGTCTCTGACCGCATTTAATTTTCTGTTTAGGCTGCATATAGGCAACTCACAGCAGGTCCATAAAACAGATGGGGACTTCTCTTTGGTGTATGGGTCACTCAGGTGGGTGTCCAGGATATATGGTTGTGGATCGTTCCATCATGATAGGACAATAAAAAAAATAGATTAGATGTATACTATATTTTAAACAGTATATCCCTCATCTGCACAAAATTGAATGCTCTCTCTCACAACCCCTGCTCACAGACGCACGTTGGAACATTAAGCTGTTTACATGTCCGAATAATTCAAAAGATTGCTTAGAAAAGCAGGTGTTTTAATCGGTGTATGCTTACTTCGATTATGACCTTACGCTGATTAAGATAAGCAGAGTAAAGTGTTTACAAGACTATTACCATACTCGTCCCACTGCCATAATCAGTTTAATATTGAATTACTAGTGTGCATGTAAACATACTTGACCGCACCTAACCATGATCCCCCTCTTTCCATTCACTGTAACCAGCATCCTCAACCACTGACACCATGGACATTGAAAAGTAGTTGAAATTTGGTCAGTCCGAATCTAAACCAATCATAGACATCTATGTTTCAGAAGTTTGGACAGCACAGCACAGTAAATAAAGGTAGAGTATAGGTCAGTACACTACAGGACAGTAGAGTTCAGTACATTACATAACAGTACAGAACAATATAGCACACTAGAGTAGAGTGCAGTGTAATGTACTACACTCTACTGTTCTTTACTGTTCTGTACAGTACTACACTACTGTTCTTTACTGTTCTGTACTGTAATGTACTGAACTCTACTGTTCTGTACAGTACTACACTACAGTTCTTTACTGTTCTGTACTGTAATGTACTGAACTCTACTGTTCTTTACTGTTCTGTACAGTACTAAACTACTGTTCTTTACTGTTCTGTACTGTAGAGTACTAAACTACTGTTCTTTACTGTTCTGTACTGTAGAGTACTAAACTACTGTTCTTTACTGTTCTGTACTGTACAGTACTAAACTACTGTTCTTTACTGTTCTGTACTGTAGAGTACTGAACTCTACTGTTCTTTACTGTTCTGTACTGTACAGTACTAAACTACTGTTCTTTACTGTTCTGTACTGTAGAGTACTGAACTCTACTGTTCTTTACTGTTCTGTACTGTACAGTACTAAACTACTGTTCTTTACTGTTCTGTACTGTAGAGTACTGAACTCTACTGTTCTTTACTGTTCTGTACTGTACAGTACTAAACTACTGTTCTTTACTGTTCTGTACTGTAGAGTACTGAACTCTACTGTTCTTTACTGTTCTGTACTGTAGAGTACCAAACTACTGTTCTTTACTGTTCTGTACAGTACCAAACTACTGTTCTTTACTGTTCTGTACAGTACCAAACTACTGTTCTTTACTGTTCTGTACTGTAGAGTACCAAACTACTGTTCTTTACTGTTCTGTACTGTAGAGTACCAAACTACTGTTCTTTACTGTTCTGTACAGTACCAAACTACTGTTCTTTACTGTTCTGTACAGTACCAAACTACTGTTCTTTACTGTTCTGTACAGTACCAAACTACTGTTCTTTACTGTTCTGTACTGTAGAGTACCAAACTACTGTTCTTTACTGTTCTGTACAGTACCAAACTACTGTTCTTTACTGTTCTGTACAGTACCAAACTACTGTTCTTTACTGTTCTGTACTGTAGAGTACCAAACTACTGTTCTTTACTGTACTGTACTGTAGAGTACCAAACTACTGTTCTTTACTGTTCTGTACAGTACCAAACTACTGTTCTTTACTGTTCTGTACTGTAATGTACTGAACTCTACTGTTCTTTACTGTTCTGTACTGTAATGTACTGAACTCTACTGTTCTTTACTGTACTGTACTGTGCTCTACTGTGATGTCCAAACTTGTGAAACATAGTCGTCTATGATTGGTTCAGATTTGGTCTTGTTTGGGGGGGATTTGGTCTTGTTTCAGCTCATTAGAATAATAGCCAATGTGTAGAATAATACCCAAACATGCGAAGGAGGATATTGCATTTTTCTACATTTGTGTACCTATTCAGGATACATCACAGTGAATACATCACACATCCATAATTATGCATTTCTGTATAGTACAGATCAGAGATCCATTCTGTTACCGTCATTCAGGTGTTAATCCACTTCGTTTACTGTAGTTCAATAACCAAAATCGATTTTTCAATTCAAGGTGTCATATCATAGCTGACACCCCATTATTTCTGCAGACATCTTTGAATCTTATTTCAGAGTAGATATTTAACAGAGCTTTAGGACAACTTGGTCACATATAGTAAACTGATGGAGTTTTTACTGTCATTCTGTTACGAAACTTTACATCTGCACTGTTCTTCAAGTAAATGTGTTTTTGTACAATTTTCTGTGGAGATTGTTGAAGGTAGTCCTTGTGCATAGAGTTGTATGGTTTATTTAACTTAGCAATCAATGGTTTTTGTTTGGCATAGGCCTTAATCAGTCTCTCTCTCTCTTTCTCTTTCTCTCTCCCCTCCTCCTCCTCTCCACGGTGCTGTTTAAACTGTGGGGAAAAACATAAAGCAGTGTGGGGCGGAGCTACCTCCCCCCAACACACAGCACCGGAGCTACCTCCCCCCAACACACAGCACCGGAGCTACCTCCCCCCAACACACAGCACCGGAGCTGCCTCCCCCCAACACACAGCACCGGAGCTGCCTCCCCCCAACACACTGTACTAAACCGTACTGTTCTTTACACAGCACTGGAGCTGCCTGTCTAACACACAGCACCAGAGCTGCCTCTCTCCTAACACACAGCACCAGAGCTGCCTCTCTACTACACAGCACCAGAGCTGCCTCTCTACTACACAGCACCATAGCTACCTCTCTACTACACAGCACCAGAGCTGCCTCTCTACTACACAGCACCAGAGCTGCCTCTCTACTACACAGCACCAGAGCTGCCTCTCTACTACACAGCACCAGAGCTGCCTCTCTACTACACAGCACCAGAGCTGCCTCTCTACTACACAGCACCAGAGCTGCCTCTCTACTACACAGCACCATAGCTACCTCTCTACTACACAGCACCAGAGCTGCCTCTCTACTACACAGCACCAGAGCTGCCTCTCTACTACACAGCACCAGAGCTGCCTCTCTACTACACAGCACCAGAGCTGCCTCTCTACTACACAGCACCAGAGCTGCCTCTCTACTACACAGCACCAGAGCTGCCTCTCTACTAACAAAGCACCAGAGCTGCCTCTCTACTACACAGCACCAGAGCTGCCTCTCTACTAACACACAGCACCAGAGCTGCCTCTCTACTAACACACAGCACCAGAGCTGCCTCTCTACTAACACACAGCACCAGAGCTGCCTCTCTACTACACAGCACCAGAGCTGCCTCTCTACTACACAGCACCAGAGCTGCCTCTCTACTACACAGCACCAGAGCTGCCTCTCTACTAACACACAGCACCAGAGCTGCCTCTCTACTAACACAGCACCAGAGCTGCCTCTCTACTAACACACAGCACCAGAGCTGCCTCTCTACTAACACAGCACCAGAGCTGCCTCTCTACTAACACACAGCACCAGAGCTGCCTCTCTACTACACAGCACCAGAGCTGCCTCTCTACTAACACACAGCACCAGAGCTGCCTCTCTACTACACAGCACCAGAGCTGCCTCTCTACTAACACACAGCACCAGAGCTGCCTCTCTACTACACAGCACCAGAGCTGCCTCTCTACTAACACATAGCACCAGAGCTGCCTCTCTACTACACAGCACCAGAGCTGCCTCTCTACTAACACACAGCACCAGAGCTGCCTCTCTACTACACAGCACCAGAGCTGCCTCTCTACTAACACAGCACCAGAGCTGCCTCTCTACTACACAGCACCAGAGCTGCCTCTCTACTAACACATAGCACCAGAGCTGCCTCTCTACTACACAGCACCAGAGCTGCCTCTCTACTAACACACAGCACCAGAGCTGCCTCTCTACTACACAGCACCAGAGCTGCCTCTCTACTAACACAGCACCAGAGCTGCCTCTCTACTACACAGCACCAGAGCTGCCTCTCTACTACACAGCACCAGAGCTGCCTCTCTACTACACAGCACCAGAGCTGCCTCTCTACTACACAGCACCATAGCTTCCTCTCTACTAACACACAGCACCAGAGCTGCCTCTCTACTACACAGCACCAGAGCTGCCTCTCTACTACACAGCACCAGAGCTGCCTCTCTACTAACACACAGCACCAGAGCTGCCTCTCTACTACACAGCACCAGAGCTGCCTCTCTACTAACACACAGCACCAGAGCTGCCTCTCTACTACACAGCACCAGAGCTACCTCTCTACTAACACACAGCACCAGAGCTGCCTCTCTACTACACAGCACCAGAGCTGCCTCTCTACTACACAGCACCATAGCTGCCTCTCTACTACACAGCACCAGAGCTGCCTCTCTAACACACAGCACCAGAGCTGCCTCTCTACTAACACACAGCACCATAGCTACCTCTCTACTAACACACAGCACCAGAGCTGCCTCTCTACTACACAGCACCATAGCTTCCTCTCTACTAACACATAGCACCAGAGCTGCCTCTCTACTACACAGCACCAGAGCTGCCTCTCTACTAACACACAGCACCAGAGCTGCCTCTCTACTACACAGCACCAGAGCTGCCTCTCTACTAACACACAGCACCAGAGCTGCCTCTCTACTACACAGCACCATAGCTACCTCTCTACTACACAGCACCAGAGCTGCCTCTCTACTACACAGCACCAGAGCTGCCTCTCTACTACACAGCACCAGAGCTGCCTCTCTACTAACACACAGCACCAGAGCTGCCTCTCTACTAACACACAGCACCAGAGCTGCCTCTCTACTACACAGCACCATAGCTTCCTCTCTACTAACACACAGCACCAGAGCTGCCTCTCTACTACACAGCACCATAGCTACCTCTCTACTAACACACAGCACCAGAGCTGAACAAAAGCAGATGGAGTAAAGTTTACAGAAATCAGATTTTTTTTTTCCTGTATCCATTCTACTAAACACTTAGTGAACAAGCTTTGAAGTCACCCAAGAAATGTCTCCGGGAGAAACGATAGCATCTCCCTGAGCAACAGAATGAAAGGGAGGAGGAAGAGGAGGAAGGGGAGAGTGAAGAGCAAAGGGGATCAAGTTTATTCTGTTTTCAGATTATTTCAGGTTAGATCTTCTGTTTGAATTCATCCACCCGATAAGCTGTGTTGAAGTTGTTGTGATGTGGGTTTGATGGTTGAGACAGATAGTCTTAGATAATTTTACCACAGGCAGTGGGTGATGCAGCACAGCAGTGAGCCTATAGCTTACATCAGGACCCTGTTAGTTATAGCCTACACAACCACTTTTATCATGTACCTTTATACTACATGAGTAATGTGGCAGGCATTTAGTAGCATTAGTAAGACACACGGTTTCTCATAGGGTTCGGGTTAGCCTTAGCTACTATCGCTCTACATTTGCTTCTACATGTAGAACTGTAGTCATCCTATATAAGCTAAGAAAAGTCAAAGGCAATATGAAGAGTCATTTCACTTTCCGTAAAGTAGCAAAATGGATTAGAATATACTTCAGACTTTAGATGCAAAACACATTTAAAAGTTCCATCATATTAGAATGCATTTAGACTTGCAATGACAGGCCACACTTGTTTCTGATTTAGTTGTGCAAATCACCCATATTGCTTTGAATTATGAGAGCCAAGAATATAACGAATAGCATTCTGCTCTGAGAGCTCTGCTGTGTACACCGTGTCTGCTCAGCCCTTGTTGAACAGTAATGCAGGGTGGCATATGAATCACTCACACGATGCTTGTCTCTGCATCCCACCGTTACACACACACACCCCACCACTACACACACTGCTACACACACACACACACACACAGACCCCACCGCTACACACACTGCTACACACACACACACACACACTGCTACACACACACACAAACACACTGCTACACACACACACTGCTACACACACACACACACACACACACACACACACACACACACACACACACACACACACACACACACACACCACGACTACAGACAGGACCTCAGTCACAGGATAACCCTGTTTCTGCTTTGTTCCTGTTTACTGGGCTCTTATCCTCCAGGCTTAGCAGTGTGTGTCCTTGTGTGTTTTTGTGTACACTGTGATCTTGTCATCCTCCAGGCTTAGCAGTGTGTGTGTGTTTTTGTGTACACTGTGATCTTGTCATCCTCCAGGCTTAGCAGTGTGTGTCCTTGTGTGTTTTTGTGTACACTGTGATCTTGTCATCCTCCAGGCTTAGCAGTGTGTGTCCTTGTGTGTTTTTGTGTACACTGTGATCTTGTCATCCTCCAGGCTTAGCAGTGTGTGTGTGTCCATGTATGTTTTTGTGTACACTACCGGTCAAATGTTTTAGAACACCTACTCATTCAAGGGTTTTTCTTTATTTTTACTATTTTCTACGTTGTAGAATAATAGTGAAGACATCAAAACTATGAAATAACACATATGGGATCATGTAGTAACCAAAAAAGTGTTAAACATTTGAGATTCTTCAAATAGCCACCCTTTGCCTTGATGACAGCTTTGCAAACTCTTGGCATTCTCTCAATCACCTTCACCTGGAATGCTTTTCCAACAGTCTTGAAGCAGCTCACACATATGCTGAGCACTTGTTGACTGCTTTTCCTTCACTCTGCGGTCCGACTCATCCCAAACCATCTCAATTTGGTTGAGGTCGGGGGATTGTAGAGGCCAGGTCATCTGATGCAGCACTCAATCACTCTCCTTCTTGGTCAAATATCCCTTACACAGCCTGGAGGTGTGTTGGGTCATTGTCCTGTTGAAAAACAAATGATAGTCCCACTAAGCCCAAACCAGATGGGATGGCATATCGCTGCAGAATGCTGTGGTAGCCATGCTGGTTAAATGTGCCTTGAATTCTAAATAAATCACAGACAGTGTCACCAGCAAAGCACCCCCACACCATAACACCACCTCCTCCATGCTTTACGGTGGGAAATACACATGCGGAGATCATCCGTTCACCCACACTGCGTCTCACAAAGACACGGCGGTTGGAACCAAAAATCTCCAATTTGGACTCCAGACCAAAGGACAAATTTCCACCGGTCTAATGTCCATTGCTCGTGTCTCTTGGCCCAAGGAAGTCTCTTCTTCTAATTGGTGTCCTTTAGTAGTGGTTTCTTTGCAGCAATTCGACCATGAAGGCCTGATTCACACAGTCTCCTCTGAACAGTTGATGTTGAGATGTGTCTGTTTTTTGAACTCTGTGAAGCATTTATTTGGGCTGCAATTTCTGAGGCTGGTAACTCTAATGAACTTATCCTCTGCAGCAGAGATAACTCTGGGTCTTCTAGTCCTGTGGTGGTCCTCATGAGAGCCAGTTTCATCATAGCGCTTGATGGTTTTTGCGACTACACTTGAAGAACTTCTTGTAATTTTCTGTATTGACTGACCTTCATGTCTTAAAGTAATGATGGACTGTCGTTTCTCTTTGCTTATTTGAGCTGTTCTTGCCATAAAATGGACTTGGTCTTTTACCAAATAGGGCTCTCTTCCGTATACCCCCCCCTACCTTGTCACAACACAACTGATTGGCTCAAACGCGTTAAGAAGGAAATGAATTCCACCAATTAACTTTTAAGAAGGCACACCTGTTAATTGAAATGCATTCCAGGTGACTACCTCATGAAGCTGGTTGAGAGAATGCCAAGAGTGTGCAAAGCTGTCATCAAGGCAAAGGGTGGCTATTTGAAGAATCTCAAATATAAAATATATTTTGATTTGTTTAACACTTTTTTGGTTACTACATGATTCCATATGTGTTATTTCATAGTTTTGATGTCTTCACTATTATTCTACAATGTAGAAAATAGTACAAATAAAGAAAAACCCTTGAATGAGTAGGTGTTCTAAAACATTTGACCGGTAGTGTACACGGTGATCTTGTCATCCTCCAGGCTTAGCAGTGTGTGTGTGTTTTTGTGTACACAGTGATCTTGTCATCCTTCAGGCTTAGCAGACATATGCATTCCACATCTAACTGTAAGTCGCTCTGGATAAGAGCGTCTGCTAAATGACTAAAATTTTTAAATTTTTAAGTATAATTCAGTAGAGAATGATGTGGCTTTCCTTAATTTGAGCGTTAACGGAACAGGAAAGGCAGAGTTCTAGTGGTTTGATACTGGAATATAGAATGACAGTACTATAGCACAGTATACTGCTGTCAACACAACACAGGATGAAGTCTCTTTGTCATGACAGAATGGAGCTAGACCATGACTCTCCAACCCTGTTCCTGGATAGTTATCCCGTCCTGTAGGTTTTCATTCCAATCCTGTCCCTGGAGAGCTACGCTCCTCTAGGTTTTCACACCAACCCTGTTGCTGGAGAGCTATCCCCTAATTTAGTCTTTCACTCCAACCCCAGATCAGCTTATCTACCAGCTAATTATTAGAATCAGGTGCGCTAGATTAGGGTGAAAACAAACCTACAGGACGGTAGCTCTCCAGGAACAGGGTTGGAGTGAACACCTACAGGACGGTAGCTCTCCAGGAACAGGGTTGGAGTGAACAACTACAGGATGGTAGCTCTCCAGGAACAGGGTTGGAGTGAACACCTACAGGACGGTAGCTCTCCAGGAACAGGGTTGGAGTGAACACCTACAGGACAGTAGCTCTCCAGGAACAGGGTTGGAGTGAAAACCTACAGGACGGTAGCTCTCCAGGAACAGGGTTGGAGTGAAAACCTACAGGACGGTAGCTCTCCAGGAACAGGGTTGGAGTGAAAACCTACAGGACGGTAGCTCTCCAGGAACAGGGTTGGAGTGAAAACCTACAGGACGGTAGCTCTCCAGGAACAGGGTTGGAGTGAAAACCTACAGGACGGTAGCTCTCCAGGAACAGGGTTGGAGTGAAAACCTACAGGACGGTAGCTCTCCAGGAACAGGGTTGGAGAGTCCTGACTGGTGATCACTGAGTGAGGAGCCTTGGGAGCTCAGCTGGGTTTTCCACTGAGTCAAGGATCAAGTGGTTAAAAAAATTATGGGTAAATACATTGAGTGCTTTGGGTAAATCGTTTTTTTGCATTTGGGATGGAAATAACTACCGTAAAACTTCAATTAATAGCCCAGGCATTTATTTGCTTAAATCACTGAACACAACAGACGCTTATTAGAGACAGGCTTCTATTTGAGCCAGGCGTCTATTTCCTTAATGCACACAGCTTTTGCTCATTTGCATAGTTAATTGTTTAATTCTAGCATTCACTTCTAGCATTTTAATACATTTCTTCATTTCCTGCACTAATGTGTTATCATGTACACGCTGTGTCACGTTTATTTTGTCTTAGAACCGGTATGCCTCTATACAAATATTTTAACAGATATTTTGACAGAATAATTATTTTCCTCTTTGACGGCAGTTCTTACTTTCGACCTGCCGATTTCTGGGGGTCTGGACTCTCGAAGATATTTACTGTTTTTTGTGCTTGCCAGTTAGCTAGCAGTTTTCAGGGGTTAGCAGCCAATGGCTGGCAATTTCTTACTGGCAATAAAAACTGACGATTGCCGTAAGTTTTTTGAGTCATTACTGAATTATTTAATGTAACAAATCAAACATTAAACCCCGTAAACAATTCATTTAGACCAAGCTTTTATTTGAAACAGGCGTTTATTTGCTGAAATCTGTGCCGTTGCCCGACTATTAAAAGGGACAGGCTATTTAAGACTCAGCGTTTAATTGAAGTTTTACGGTATTCATAAAGTTAAAAAGGTGAGTGAACTGAGTTTACTTGTGTTGTTCCTTCATTACATCACTGCTGAGAGTAGAAATATATGTCATTTAGCAGACGCTTTTATCCAAAACAACTTAGTCATACATTTTACAAATCGAACCCACTGTCTTGGTGTTGCAAGCACCGTGCTCTACCAACTGAGCTCCAGAATTAGAATGTCTAGAGCAGACATTCCCATTCAATTCAACGTTCAGTGGTCTGTGGGGCTTTGTCCATGGCTTCTAGTTATTCTATTTCTATGGTTGGATCTGGGAAGAGATGATGAAGATGTATACAGTAGGGCCTGCAAGTATTTATTCTTCCAACACAGTACAGAGCTCTCTCTCTCTCCACTCCCTTCTCTCTCTCTCTCCACTCCCTTTTCTCTCTGTCTCTCTCTCCACTCCCTTCTCTCCCCCCTCTTTCCACCTCTCTCTCTCTCTCTCTGCATGCTGGGAGTGCTGGTGTATGCTGGGAATAGTATGAGTGAGTGTGAGTGGTGTCTGGAGTTAGATCGCCTGTGTTTTCTTTCTTGTTTCCTTTTCTTGGTGCTTTTCTTTTTTCTAGGCATGATTAAGTTGAATTACTTTTTCTGTGGTAGAATTAGATATATTGTATTTCTTGTTGGAAGGGCCCTGGTTTTGGTGGGGATGGCGACCCACATGGGGAGGCCGTCCCTGTCTCTTCGGCATGGCTTCAGGTGTGTTACTGAAGCTACTGTCACTGTGGCAAGTTTCTGGTCGCCGTAGGAGAGAAGGTAGGCTATGAAAATGTTGCTTATGCGTCGTGGATGAATAAAGCGGTGGTGGTTTTTCTTAAAGAAGAGCGTCTTGTCGATCGGATGGTTGAGCATGGCGTACTTCTTAAAGGTATTTTTATTCAAGTTACGCCGTTTTTTTCTCCTTCAACAAGGGTTACGATTTCGAATGTACCGCCGTTTAGTCCCAATGAGCTATTGGAGCGTGAGTTATTACGGTTTGGGAAGTTTGCAAGTTCAATTAAAATTGTACCATTGGGTTGTAAACACCCGGCTCTGAAACAGGTGGTCCACGTAATGCCTGGGCCCACTGATGTAGGGAGAGGTGGGCTGACAGTGGTAGAGCAGCCACAAGCACCTGTTGCTGAGGAACAAGTTGTTTGTGTTGAGGGAACTGAGTTGCAGCTTGTACCAGAGGGGAACATAGCGTCTGATGTGCAGTAGAAAGATATTGTTGTAGGAGGTAAGGATGGATCTGGGGAGCCATTTCCCCAGACTGGTGAGGAGATGCCCAGTACGAGTGATGGGGTACAGGAGGGGGTTCAGGTGGGGCTAGTCTCCCAGGCAGTGGAGGAGATGTCCAGTACGAGTGATGGGGTTCAAGTGGGGAGTGTTGAGAGGGATGTGGCAGAGGGGAGTCAGGGGTCTGTGGCCTCAGTAGAGGAGGATCAGGAGAAGGATATGGACATTCCTGAAATCCCTGTTGATATGATAGCAGCTGGCGATCACTCAAATGGGTTCCTGGACCAGTCTTTTGGGAAATCTGTTAAATTGGCAGATTTTTTGGATGTTGATAAGTTTGTAAGGTCTGCTATGGTGTTACAGAAGACGGTAGGGTTAGACCAGAAAAAGCGTTTTCACTTGAGGAAATGTGTTACTGCTGTCACGGCAGCAAAAGGTAGTGGGAAACGTGGTAAGGTTGATGGGGGAAGGGACAGGAATAAGAGGGCTTTCGTATTAGAAGTAATAAAACAGAAAAGGCTTAATGTAGTTTTTCTACAGGAGATGCATAGTGATGAGGCTAATGAGGTTGACTGGGTTATGTGGTAGGAGGAGCAGCATATACTCAGTCATGGTACTAATTTCAGTGCTGGGGTGGCAATTTTGTTTTTCTCACGCTTAGGGGTGACTGTGGTATCTACAACAGAGATTTTCATGGGTCGGGTTTTATTGGTCAAGGCGGATGTTATGTGTATATATATATTTTTTAATGTTTATGCTCCTATTGAGGGTACAGAGCGTATTGGTGTATTTGATGAAATAAAGGAAACCTTAAGACAGTGTGACCAAGAGGAGTGTATGGTTTTAGGGGGGGACTGGAACTGTACAGTGGATTTTACTGTTGATCACACTGCTGAAGAACCTCACCTGTGGTCATCAATTTGTCTGTCTGGTCTATTAACTGAGTTTGAGCTTTCTAATGTGTGGAGAGTAAGAAATGCAAAAGTTAGGCAGTACACCTGGCTAAAAGTTAATGAAGGTCAAGGCAAGGTTAGGCAGGTTGTATATATCTGAGCACTACTGTGGTAGGGTTGTAAGGTGTGACATTACTCCTGTGGGTTTTTCTGATCAGGAGATTGTTACTGTTGATATTCACTTATCCTGTCCACGAAGGTCATCACCTTATTGGTATTTTAATGTTTAAGTTATTACATGACGGCATGTTTTGTGAAAAGTTTTTGTTGTTTTGGGAAAAAATTTGAGTTATTAAATGGAATTTTGAGTCCTTGAGACAATGGTAGGAGGTTGGGAAGGCCCAAATATGTGTGTTTTGTCAACAGTATGCTGCTCTGTCTAGTATTGAAGTTAGAGACTATAAGGCCCCTTGAACAGGACATCAAATCTATTGAATTGAAGTTGCTCACTCAGAATGACCCCGGACTAATCATGAACTTACAGGACAAGAGACATGAACTGAGGTCGTTTTTACATGAAAGAGTGAAGGGTGCCTTGATTAGGTCTCGCTTTGCTACCCTCAAGGATATGGATGCACCTAGCGTTTTTTTAAAACCTAGGGCAGTCGACATTGCAACGCAAACAGATGGTCTGCCTTCGTCTCCCTGATGGGAAGGTGACCACGGATGACGGTGAGATGCGCCAACATGCCGTGGATTTCTACTCTGCCCTCTACAAGGTGGAGGATTGTGATCCTCTGTGTGCTGAACAGTTGTTACATGGACTTCCTCAATTGGGCCCTGAGCAGAGAGCTGCTTTGGACTCTGGCATTACTCTGCAGGAGCTGTCCACTGCAGTTATGCAGCTCTCATCAGGCCGAGCCCCTGGCATCAATGGTTTACCATCTGATTTCTGTAAGCACTTTTGGGGGTCTATTGGGGGGGATTTTTATGAAGTGGTGTGTGAATATTTTCATGAGGGTTCTCTTCCTGTATCCTGTCAACGTGCAGTGCTTTCATTGTTGCCAAAAAAGGGCGATTTGACTCTTTTAAAAAACTGCCGACCTGTTGCATTGTTGTGTGCAGAATATACAATTATATATAAGTGTTCTCAAACAGGTTGAAAGAATGTCTGGGGCTGTTGGTCCACAAGGACCAGTCTTACTGTGTACCTGACCGCTCTATTGTTGATAACTTGTTTCTAATTAGATGTTTTAGACATTTGTGAACTGTCTAATGTGAATGTGGGTTTGCTTTCTTTGGATCAGGAGAAGGCTTTTGACTGTGTGGACCACCAGTACTTGTTCAAAACAATGAAAGCCTTTGGGTTTGGGGATGTTTTTTTGTCTTGGATGAGTTTACTCTATTCTGGGGCCTCATGTATGGTGAAGGTGGGGGGGTGGTTTGAGCTGCCCCACCGCCCTCCATAGGGGTATTAGGCAGGGATACCCAATTTTAGGACAGTTATATTGTCTGGCAATTAAACTAATGCTTTGTTTTTTAAGAGCGAGGCTTACTGGTTTCTCTGTGCCAGGGGTTATGAAGGGTCCCACAATAGCACTGTCTGCGTATGCAGATGACGTGACAGTTTTTATTACAGGGGGTGAGGATGTTAAGGTTCTTCCAAACGCTCTAAAGGTGTATGAAGGGGCCTCCTCAGCTAGAGTTAATTGGGAAAAGAGTGAATCTCTGTGGGCAGGTCAGCTTCAGATAGGGTCTGCTCCACAGGTACCAGGGGGCTTCAGTGGGGCAGAGATGGGATGAAGACTTTTGGGGGTTTTCTAGGCTCCGATGTCTTTCAAAAAAAGAACTGGGAGGGTGTAGTGGAGAAGGTGTGTGCCAGATTGTCTTGGTGGAAATGTGTGCTACCCCAGCTGTCTTATAGGGGAAGGGTGCTGGTAGCCAATAACCTAGCCGCCTCTACCCTGTGGCACAGACTAATGATTTTACAGCCACCTGATACAAGAGCTTCAGAGGACCCTTGTCAATTTCTTCTGGTCTGGACAACATTGGATTAAAGCTGCTGCCCTGTACCTGCCACTGCACGAGGGTGGGCAAGGCCTGGTGGACATTTCTTCTAGGATCATGGCTTTCCGGCTTCAAGCAGCCCAGAGACTGTTGTACAGTGACGGTTCTAGCTGGTCGATACAGCCTACACATTGATGAGGAGAGCGGGCTGTTTGGGTTAGACAAGCACCTTTTCCTCTTAAAGCTAGAGGGGGTGATTTGTCTGGCCTGACTCCATTCTATGAGTCTGTTATGCAGGCTTGGAGAGTTTTCGACGTGTCCCGTAAAGCTGGTACGCCACCAGGGATGTGGCTTTTTGAAGATCCTCTTTTTTATAACACTGTCATCCAGTCCCATGCTATGGGTTCTGCCAGCCTACGTTCATGCCTGTTAGGTGTGGGGTGTACCAAGCTGGGTCATCTGATGCGGAGCAGGAGCAGATCGTTGGACGAGCTGGGAGAAAGAGCGGGGATCTGATCATCTCGCCTGCTGAGGAAGGTCGTAGCTGAGGTCTGCGATTCCTTGCCAGTACTTCATCCGCAGTATGTGACTGATACTTCCAATTCTGATTGGTGGACGGAGGGTCTGGATTATGTGTTCCCTGAGCTGAATGTTAGTGCTGCGGCGGGGGCATTAGATGAGGACACGGGGATGCTGCTTTCCTTCGATACCCCGGAGCTGGCGGAGTTCAAGGCGGTGGGAAAGAAGTCCATGTACATAATATTTGTAAAAGTGTCCCGTGCTTCTTCCCTGGAAGGGGTAAAATCGACAAGGTGGGCTGTGTTTGGTCCAGGTGCCTCCCCAAAAGCCTGTTGGTGGTCTTTATATAAAATGCCTATTGATAAGAGGACAGCTGACCTCCAATGGAGGATAATACATGGAGCTATAGCCACCAAAATTCATCTGGTACACCTGGACCCTACTATTGGTGAGGGGTGTCGTTTCTGTGCTGAGTCTGAAACTCTGGCACATCTGTTATTACAGTGTCCCAGGTTGGTCGGGATGATTGACCTGATCACTAGTTAGTTCTCAGCTCTGGGAGAGGTTTTCTGTTCCCAACTGTTTATATTTGGGCCAAAGTACAGGTGTAGTCAAAGGGGTGTAGTTCTCTTACTTAACTTTGTGTCAGGGGCAGCTAAATTAGCAATTTGGAAGACACAAAAGAACAGTATTCTGGGACAGGGACATTGGGCTGTTTATGAGAATAAGGGGTATTCAGAGGTTGTTGTGTTTAGTTACTGTGGAGGAAGATTTGGTGTTGTGTTTTTAATTGATGTTTAATCATGTTTTTGTTTGAGTGTTTATTGTGTTGTGGGTTCCCAGACCCAATACAGTTTTTTTTTTAACACTCTCTCTCTACTCTATTTCTCTATTTCTCTATTTCAATTTAAGGGCTTTATTGGCATGGGAAACATATGTTAACATTGCCAAAGCAAGTGAAGTAGATAGTAAACAAAAGTGAAGTAAATATTAACAGTAAACATTACACTCAGAAATTCCAAAAGAATAAAGACATTTCAAATGTCATATTATGTGTATATATACAGTGTTGTAACAATGTGAAAATAGTTAAAGTACAAATGGGAAAATAAATAAACATAAATTTGGGTTGTATTTACAATGGTGTTTGTTCTTCACTGGTTGCCATTTTCTTGTGGCAACAGGTCACAAATCTTGCTGCTGTGATGGCACACTGTGGTTTTTCACCCAGTAGATAAGGGAGTTTATCAAACTTGGGTTTGTTTTCGATTTTTTTGTGGATCTCTGTAATCTGAGGGAAATATGTGTCTCTAATATGGTTATACATTTGGCAGGAGGTTAGGAAGTGCAGGTCAGTTTCCACCTCATTTTGTGGACAGTGTGCACATAGCCTGTCTTCTCTTGAGAGCCAGGTCTGCCTACGGCGGCCTTTCTCAATAGCAAGGCTATGCTCACTGAGTCTGTACATAGTCAAAGCTTTCCTTACGTTTGGCTCAGTCACAGGGGTCAGGTATTCTGCCACTGTGTACTCTCTGTTCAGGGCCAAATAGCATTCTAGTTTGCTCTGTTTTTTTGTTCATTCTTTCCAATGTGTCAAGTAATTCTCTTTTTGTTTTCTCATGATTTGGTTTGGTCTAATTGTGTTGTTGTTGTCCTGGGGCTCTGTGGGGTCTGTTTGTGAACAGAGCCCCAGGACCGGCTTACTTAGGGGACTCTTCTCCAAGTTCATCTCTCTGTAGGTGATGGCTTTGTTATGGAAGGTTTGGGAATCGCTTCCTTTTAAGTGGTTATAGAATATAACGGCTCTTTTCTGGATTTTGATAATTAGCGGGTTTCGGCCTAATTCTGCTCTGCATGCATTATTTTGTGTTTTTCGTTGTACACGGAGGATATCTTTGCAGAATTCTGCATGCAGTCTCTCAATTTGGTGTTTGTCCCTTTTTGTGAATTCTTGGTTGGTGAGCGGACCCCAGACCTCACCACCATAAAGGGCAGTGGGTTCTATAACTGATTTAAGTATTTTTAGCCAGATCCTAATTGGTATGTCATTCCTTTTGATGGCATAGAAGGCCCTTCTTGCCTTGTCTCTCAGATCGTTCACAGCTTTATGGAAGTTACCTGTGGCGCTGATGTTTATGCCAAGGTATGTGTCGTTTTTTGTGTGCTCTAGGGCAACGGTGTCTAGATGGAATTTGTATTTGTGGTCCTGGCAACTGGACCTTTTTTGGAACACCATTATTTTTGTCTTACTGAGATTTACTGTCAGGGCCCAGGTCTGACAGAATCTGTGCAGAAGATCTAGGTGCTGCTGTAGGCCCTCCTTGGTTGGTGACAGAAGCACCAGATCATCAGCAAACAGTAGACATTTGACTTCAGATTCTAGTAGGGTGAGACCAGGTGCTGCAGACTGTTCTAGTGCCTTCGCCAATTCGTTGATATATATGTTGAAGAGGGTGGGGCTTAAACTGCATCCCTGTCTCACCCCACGGCCCTATGGAAAGAAATGTGTGGGTTTTTTGCCAATTTTAACCGCACACTTGTTGTTTGTGTACATGGATTTTATAATGTTATGTTTTCCCCCCAACCCCACTTTCCATCAATTTGTATAGCAGACCTTCATGCCAAATTGAGTCAAAAGCTTTTTTGAAATCAACAAAGCATGAGAAGACTTTGCCTTTGTTTTGGTTTGTTTGTTTGTCAATTAGGGTGAGCAGGGTGAATACATGGTCTGTCGTACGGTAATTTGGTAAAAGGCCAATTTGACATTTGCTCAGTACATTGTTTTCACTGAGGAAATGAACTAGTCTGTTGTTAATGATAATGCAGAGGATTTTCCCAAGGTTGCTGTTGACGCATATCCCACTGTAGTAGTAATCCACTTTTGTGGATTAGGGTGATCAGTCCTTGGTTCCAAATATTGGGTAAGATGCCAGAGCTAAGGATGATGTTAAAGAGTTTAAGTATAGCTAATTGAAATTTGTGGTCTGTATATTTTATCATTTCATTGAGGATACCATCAACATCACAGGCCTTTTTGGGTTTGAGGGTTTGTATTTTGTCCTGTAGTTCATTCAATGTAATTGGAGAATCCAGTGGGTTCTGGTAGTCTTTAATAGTTGATTCTAAGATTTGCATTTGATCATTGTAATTTTTTTTGCTGTTTGTTCTTTGTTATAGGGCCAAAAATATTGGAGAAGTGGTTAACCCATACATCTCAGTTTTGGATAAATAGCTCTTCGTGTTGTTGTTTGTTTAGTGTTTTCCAATTTTCCCAGAAGTGGTTAGAGTCTATGGATTCTTCAATTACACTGAGCTGATTTCTGACATGCTGTTCTTTCTTTTTCTGTAGTGTATTTCTGTATTGTTTTAGTGATTCACCATAGTGGAGGGGTAGGCTGAGGTTTTCTAGGTCTCTATGTTTTTGGTTGGGTAGGTTTCTCAATTTCTTTCTTAGGTTTTTGCATTCTTCATCAAATCATTTGTCACTGTTGTTACTTTTCTTTGGTTTTCTGTTAGAGATTTTTAGATTTGATAGGGAAGCTGAGAGGTCAAATATACTGTTTAGGTTTGCTACTGCCAAGTTTACACCTTCACTATTACAGTGGAACGTTTTGTCCAGGAAGTTGTCTAAAAGGGAGTGAATTTGTTGTTGCCTAATTGTTTTTTGGTAGCTTTCGACACTACTTTCCTTCCATCTATAGCATTTCTTAATATTATTCAGTTCCTTTGGCTTTGATGCCTCATGATTGAGTATTGCTCTGTTCAAGTAGACTGTGATTTTGCTGTGGTCTGATAGGGGTGTCAGTGGGCTGACTGTGAACGCTCTGAGAGACTCTGGGTTGAGGTCAGTGATAAAGTGGTCTACAGTACTACTGCCAAGAGATGAGCTATAGGTGTACCTACCATAGGAGTCCCCTCGAAGCCTACCATTGTGTCATGTGAATTTCTATCTCTAATTCAACCTAAGCTTGAATCATTACCAGAGGTTGTAATCATCAATGATTCAAGGTCCACAATCCACAAGTAATTATCGGTAAATTTTATTCAAGGAGAGCTCTGCTCAAAAACACAAATATCCTGTTTTTTATACCCCTTGACAAACAAAGACACTATGCTCCTCCCACCTTTAGGTGGCTTTCTTAAACAGTTCCCGCCTTCCCCCTTGAATGGTTAGTAACGCCCCCTCTGTTAGTGGGTTGACACTACATGATAATTCTAACATTTATACTGTGATTGGGGTGAAATTCTTTAGTCATTATTCTTAAAATCCAAATTAATCTAACAATCCACCCCTTTGACTAAATATTCCCACATTCAGGATACAATTATTTTACAAGCATGAATAATCTCAGAGATCACATCAGAACTAATAAACATTTCATCCAATTGCGGTCTTTCAGGGTCCAAATCCTCGTCATCCACCAAGCCTGGAGGATCGTTTTTCACATTCCCCTGGTCAGAGTCCGGAGTCAGTCCAACTCTCATCATTGTTTAGATACTGCATTTCACCAATGCCTGACTCACCAATCCTCGGACACAGGGAACAAGACAACAACCACATAATACAAGAATACCCATACAAACACTGATCGCTCCTAAGATGGTGGCTGCTAGGGTTTTCCATTTACCAAATATTTAATCAAACCACCCTATCCACAATGTACTAACTTCTGAGTTCAGTTCATCCTTCACTTAGTGCAGTTAATTCTGTAAGAGCTCTGGTGACTGTCCCATCCGGTGTGGTGTTGTTAGGGATAAATATGCAACAATGGCTTATCTTTCTATAGACACCGGCCCTTTCTGCCTGATCTAGAACCAACCTCTACTAAGTTATGAGCGGGATGGCGGATAATCGCTCAGAGATCCCCTTTACTGCATCTCAGTCTTGTCAATAAATCGTTGTTGGTTGTAATAGATATAATTTATCCAATCCATATTTTTGTTTGTCCCCCACCAGAAAAATGTTGTAGTAAAACTCTCCCATATTTGATTTATAGCTTTGTATTCGTCTGGAACACCCCTGGGGATGCCTATACCATCTATCCAAATTGGGCTATTTCCTTCCTGACTTATTTATTTTTCTCCTAATTGTTCTTCCTGTCACTGGTCTTTGATGACCAATTCTTACAGGTTGGACCAACAATACTGGTGCACAAGTACCCACCCATCCCTCTGGTAATGTCTGCCGAATGCTCCCTTTTTTAGTGCATGCCCACCACACATCAGTCAAAGGGATGGTTAGGTTCCTAATTTTTTTCCCTTCCTTCCTTATCTAAATCAGTCACATTAATTATCTCCTTACAGCCATCAAAATCACCCAAGTTACGGGTGCCATTTCTATGTCTGTAACACTGGTATTCGCCAGGAGTTAAAGTGAATCTAGGTGGGCTGGCCGAGTATGTCAATTTTGCCAGCCCAATCCCTGTGCAATTTGGCTCTTTTGATTGGACCCCAGGTCTAATACACAGGGAAACATTGCCTTTGGCATTGGGGCGGTCAACATTGTTGGTCGCCCAATGGAGCATGCATAACAATTGGTCTCCCCCAAGGCCCTAGCGGTGTATTTCATCCACTTTAACCAGAGATTCTCATCAGGGACCCCCTCCACTTCCCCATTGTTCCATTCTTGGAGGAGAAAATCTTTCATAGTGGACGGGTTAGTTGAATTGACTCCGTCATCCCTTGACTGATTTACTTGGTCTATTGCTGTTAGTGGATTAATGACAGTACCTGCTCCCTCTATATCTTTTGACTCCATCAAATATAATCTTAGACAAGTATCCCGTCCGTATACGTCCGCGCAAGCCCAGTAAGTTCTTCTCATGTCCTCTTTAGTGACTTTTACTATTGTTACTACCATTTCCGTGGGGATGTCGTTATACCTTCTTATCCTCCATCTTGACGTCCAGCCCCCCCCCCCTCCCGTCTCATCTCTCCGTCCCCCAGTATATCTAAATACCTGAGCCCATGAACAATCTGCCGAGGGAGCTGAACATAAATACAACGGGATCTTATAATCCCCTGTTGCTTGCTTATCCGCTCTGATAAGATCCCTAATTCCTCATTTTGAATCTTACTCCCCACCCCTCTCTGACTCCTATTTTGTAGATCACTCGCCCTTGACGGTCAGTATGTTGGGTCGCTTCCCTTTATTTCTTAAAAATGTTGTAAGGCCATAGCGTAATTGGTGCGAGGTGGTGGTGGATTTTGACCTACCACGACTATTGCCGAGACTATGATGCAGCTCAGGGTCACCCATATTCCCAAAAACCGCCAACCCTCTCCTGTCTTGAGTCCTTCTGCTCGGTACCACCCCATACTCACACCCTAGGAACACACTACAGTGATGATAGGTCTGGGTAGGAGATCTTCGTTGACAGAGATGACCCCTGCACCCTGTGGCGCAGTTCCGCTCGTCAACTCTGCGTGTGCTAAGCGGTGCTTGTATGTGGTCCTACCTTCTTGCAGTGGGTAACATGGACCCAGGTTCCTCTCTCTGCTATTCTAATGGCCAAGGTGGTTACCAACATAACCTGATAGGGCCCTTCCCAACAGGCCTGCTTCCAGTTTTCCTTCTAGTGACTGGATGCTCACCAGTCACCTGGTTAGATAGTGGGTCACCTTCTCCTTTAGTTCACCTGTGGGGCACAAAACCTCTGACATACGGGTGTGGTTAATAAACTATCTTCACACATGTTCAGATTAATGTAACAATTTCTGACTGCATTCTCTTTTTAGACTATCTAAAAAATGTTGTTTTTTTTAAAGTATTTTGTCCTCTCCTTCGTATATTATCTAATACAATTAGCCTCTTCCACCCTCTTGACACATAGTTCTGCTTATGTGTCAATTTTTTCCACCTTCCTAAACATTCCCTTAGGTTATTTATCAACCAATTGCCATGCCTTTCATTTTTGAGATTGTCTTTTGCTTCTTTATTGCTCCTCCCACTTCCTTTGTCTTTATGGCGGCTAAATTCGACTTTCATTCAGTTCAGAATCAATTAGTAATCCAATCAAACAATCTCTTATCTTGTAAAAACACTTATGTTTAGTTCAACCTCTGTTCTACCCCGGCTCTCCCGGGCTTGACCTGAAGACTGATTGTTGGACATGACAAGTCAATTTTTTTTTTAGGTCACCTAAGTATTCTGCCTAGCAACAAAGAATAAAAACCTCTATGTTCGTGATTAACCCAGTTATCTCTAATAGCCCACCAAAAAAAAAAAATCATCTTTAAACCACGACCAATGTCATCCCTCTTTACTCTCTACCATTTGGGTAACATCCCTGATATATTTATGAAAAGCTAAGACTGTTCGGGAAGAGAGCAACAACATAACCTGTTCTTCCTCCTCAGAGTTCCAAATGATTTTACCATGGGCTGCCATTGCCTTCCCATAGATAAGATCACTTGATTTACCCGTATGCAGTACATAATGACGACCCAAGCTTTACAGCAGTCTATCCTTACCAAAAAGCTCATCATTCTTCATCTAATTTTTTTTTTTTTCTCTAGTCCTTATCTACCTGACCCTATTGCTAAATCAATGATCTAGGCAATAGTTGTCTCGCCTTAGATTGTACATTCTTCTGATTACTGCAGCTTATTCCATGAATTTAGTTTCAAATATCACCCAATAAACAGTTCCATCCCACAGCATAGTAAACACCACCTATGAACTGTTGAAAATTCCCTAAATTCAACATAACAACCCTTTATAAACATCATGCTGGGTGTGTTTTTATTTTATTTGAAAAACCCAATTGAAAAATAACAATCAAAGATAGTTAGGCTCAACTTAATTTGGTAGCTCCCTCTTATGACCTAAATACTGCCTAACTTCATAAAATCCCTCAAAATTTCTCGAGTATACAATGATTATTTAATTGATTACTCTAAATCTGCTACATGTGATCTCATTCAAATGATCCATTATCAATTATTTAATCCATCCCCTAGTAAAATCTCTCTCCTCTTCTATCCTGGAGTTCTACCTCTCCCAGCTATTTCCCCTAGTGGCCATTAAATACTCTGCTCTCGTCTGTTCCTTTTCTTACTCTGTTAGTCTCTGCTTTTCAAGCTCCAGAAACTGTTATCTCTGTCTCTCAGCCTGCTTGTTTTTCAAACCTAAACAGTTTCCTTCTCTCTTTTTCTTTTATTCTCTCCCTCTCTAACTTCCTCTGTCTCTCTAAGTCTGTCTCTGCCTCTCCTTTTTCCCGCCAACCAGAGCCACAAATCATTCTCCTTGTCCTCAACTCAACCCTCACAGCTCTATCGCTACTTCCCTCCTATCATTACTGAATCAATGATAATACATTTACATTCTAGTCACCCAGCAGACGCTCCTGTCCAGAGCAACCTAGTGAATACATTTTTATTATTTGTATCTTTATTTTTTTTACTGGCCTCCCCCCGTGGGAATCGAACCCATAACCCTGGCGTTGCAAACACCATGCTCTATCAACTGAGCTCCATCCCTGCCGGCCATTTTCCCCCCTACCCTGGACGACGCTGGGCCAATTGTGCGCCGCCCATGAGTCTCCCGGTCGCTGTCGGCTGCGACAGAGCCTGGATCCGAACCAGGATCTCTAGTGGCACAGTTAGCCCTGCGATGCAGTGCCTTAGACCACTGCACCACTCAGGATAATAATAACTGCAATAACTATCAATAATAATTATAATAACTATTACGAATTATATTGTCCTTTTTCTGATGTTCCAATTGTAGTCTATTCATTTTAGTTTAAAATATAAAGTTATTTATAACAAATCCAGAACCCACCACAGGCTGGCGCTATTCCCCCCAGCACAACAGCCAATGCCACTTGCTTCCCTGTAACGAAAATAAATTATCGTTTTAAAATCTTCCAACCATTTGTATTTTCCTGTCTCTCACTCCCCCCTCTCCTGCTCCTTCCTACATTATGGGGGAGGCGCGGGAAACTTCCCTACAATCTACCTTCTTAGGAAATAATGTCATTCGTACTTGTAACATATTTTCATAGATTATTTAGAATACTACTAGTTATCTTATGCAACTTTTAATACACGTAAAAACTCTCTCTCCACCCATTCTCTATTGAATAAGTGCGTCTTCCTAGTTACCCCATAACCACGCCTCAAATCTTTTATTTAGCATTTAACCAACCAAATACTAAGTAGTATCCGGTTATCATTTATACCCGCCGTTGAATTTCCTCATACACACATATTTCACCTTATGCCATTCAAATGCCCAACACAACAGAATAGTTCAATTCAACTCTCTATTGGTTTTTCAAGTCGCTCCGGACCAGAGCGTCTGCCAACTGACCAAAAACGCAAATATTCTCCACCTTCTCACCCATTACGTACGTCTACGTTTGAGTGCGAAAGTTCAGACACATGCATAATAATATGCCATCTAGCAGACGCTTCTATCCAAAGCGACTTACAGTCATGCGTGCATACATTTTTTATTATGGGTGGTCCTGGCGATCGAACCCACTACCTTGGCGTTACAAGCGCCGTGCTCTACCAGCTGAGCTACAGAGGACCACATCGTTGGACTTTATAGGTACCTCTCAAATAATCGCTTTGTGGTGTTTTTAGCCAATTCTTAATTGACACGAATCATTTTTTCTAACATTTTACCCGTTGAACCAAAAATATTGACTGTCATCCTCCTTTTCCCCTGCAGTCACGATGGTTAAATATTCCTTTGTCCCCGTTAAAGCATTTTCGCACTTATAAAAAACACACTCGCTGTCTCTAGCCCCTCCTTTCGCTGTTCTTTCAAATTAGTTCCAGTCTACATGCATCTGTTTGATCATAAATTCTAATTTTTCTACTTCGAGATGCCCAATAAATTCATACCTCTTCTCCCAAATGGATCCATAAAACATATTTCTTTCATCTCCCGTTAATTCTCGGACTTGTTTAGAAGATGTCTTTCCCATGGCGGAACAATAAGAAATCCCTCCCCCCCTTTTTGTTTTTTAAATAATTCACTCCCGAATTATTTTCGTAGGAGCTAATCTCTTAGTGTGCCTCTTGCTTTTGTAATTAACCCTTTAAAATTATTTAACCCCTAACCCAGAGTTTCTATTTAAAACTCCGGTTTCATGAAAAGAGTAAGTTACCTAATTTTCCTCACGCGACTTATTTTTTCCTCCACCCCTGAAATAATGATCACGTCTCCCGAGGGATTAAGTCTCACACATACACGACCTTATCTGCCAAACTTGTTTGCAAAGTTCTAGCAAATGCCCAGTCGTATATAGAACTCCCGACCCATCCCTCTCATACGATGATAATTATTTCCCTGTTTATACTGAACATTGCAATTCGTACAATGACAATATTAACTAGTTTACATTTGTGATTGCAATTCACTTCCATGTCATTTCGGACTAGTTTTTTTTTGTAATAGCTATTTACCTCTAGGATCAATTGCGGACCCTCCCTGTCGTAATAATTATTACCTTCTTTGACTTTGGTAACTAAGTTCAACTCATTTTACCAAAATCCATGAATAAAAATTACTGACCTTTTCCTCGCAGTCTGGATTAAAATGCTTTTTCAAACTTGTTAACGTCTTTATCGTTCATAAAGAGTAATCACCGGCCTGTCTTATAACCTTAACGTCGAAGGCCAGGACTATTCTTCACGGATGTAATCACCCGGCCGTGCACGGATTTCGGTGTCTTTAGAACGATAAAGATGTATTAAAGATCCGGCTTGAAGGACCAATCTGTCATGTGAATTTCTATCTCTAATTCAACCTAAGCTTGAATCATTACCAGAGGTTGTAAAGCTCTGGTTTTAATCATCAATGATTCAAGGTCCACAATCCACAAGTAATTATCGGTAAATTTTATTCAAGGAGAGCTCTGCTCAAAAACACAAATATCCTGTTTTTTATACCCCTTGACAAACAAAGACACTATGCTCCTCCCACCTTTAGGTGGCTTTCTTAAACAGTTCCCGCCTTCCCCCTTGAATGGTTAGTAACGCCCCTCTGTTAGTGGGTTGACACTACATGATAATTCTAACATTTATACTGTGTTTGGGGTGAAATTCTTTAGTCATTATTCTTAAAATCCAAATTAATCTAACACATTGACTATGTACATACCCAGCGTGCGACAGAGCTGCAGGAGTTGTGACCCGTTTTTGTTGGTTATGTTGTCATAGTTGTGCCAATTTCTAGCCAAATGTAAAATGTTTCTGTTTTGATTAATTTAATAGAGTGAGTTAGGTCTGCTCTATACCAAATTAGTAACCCCTGGCGTCCCTTCCCTGTTTCACACCTGGTAGTTTGGTGGATGGGACTACCAGCTCTCTGTAACCTAGAGGGCAACCAGTGGGTCCGTCTCCTCTATACCATGTTTCTTGTAGTATGACAATGTCTGTATTTCCGATTTCTTTGGTTAAGTCCAGGTTCCTGCTCTCTGACACTGACTCTCTCTCTCACACTCTCTCTGTATGTCTCTCTCTCAAATTAAAATGTCTTTGTTGGCTTGATGTAACAATGTACATATTGCCAAAGCGTACTTTGGAAATTAAGTGATTCATTTACAATATTAACATCAATAAAATAATAATAATCAAGATTTTCAACCGGACAATCAGTATCAACAATAATAACCATACAATGGACAATAACAATGGCATAGAGGACATGTGCAGGTTGGTTGGTCTGTCAGACACTGTCCCTCATCTTATGTCAGGCAGCAATGTAGTGCGCCGCTAACCCACAGCTCTCTGCGTCCTCCTCCAACAGGACGGGCGGCCTCTTCTCATCAGAGAGGTCTTTAAAACCTTGAATAAGGGTTTCACATTTTGGGAAACTAATTAACTTTTTTTTAAAACATTTTGTTAGAAAATGCAGCTCTGTCTCGGGTTCTGCTGTGGTGCAGTGGTTGCACAGCCTTTCTTCTACAGTGAGACAGGTTTTCCTGCGTCTACCCTTCTCAATGGCAAGGCTGTGCTCACTGAGCCTGTACTTTGTCAAGGTTTTTCTAAGGTTTTGATGATAACCATGGTCAAATAGTTTGCCATGGTGTACTGTCGATTTAGAGCCAGATAGCACTGCATTTTGCTTTGTGCTTGTGTTTGTGTTTCCCAATATGTAATGTAGTTTTGTTTTGACTGTGCTGTAATTTGGTTAATTCTGATTCATTGGATGTTCTGGTCCTGAGGCTTCAGTGTGTTAGTATAACAGGTTTGTGAACTCTCCCAGGACCAGCTGGATGAGGTGACTCTTTTCTTTGCTCAGGTATTGGTATTGCAGGGCTTGGTAATGATATGAGAGGGTGTCACTGCTTCCAAAACTTAATTGCTCTTTTTTTGTTTTTATTATTAGTGGATATTAGCCTAATTCTCTCTCTCCCACTCTCTCTCTATATGGCTCTCTCTCTCTCTCTCTCTCTCTCTCTCTCTCTGTGTATCTCTCTCTCTCTCTGTGTATATCTCTCTCTCTCTGTGTATGTCTCTTTCTCTCTCTCTCTCTCTGTGTATGTCTCTCTCTCTGTGTATCTCTCTCTCTGTGTATGTCTCTCTCTCTCTCTCTCTCTCTCTCTGTATCTCTCTCTCTCTGTGTAAATCTCTCTCTCTTTGTTTGGACATGCTGCTCTCTTCCACACTGCTCCATGCGCTCCATTGTTAACATTGGCCCTGCTGTAGGTAAAACTGCTAGTGTGAATATAACTGGAGGACAGGGAACAGTGGTCATAAAATAGTCCTCTGTTTATCCCTCCATCCCTCAATTTTCCATCTAGAGGGGGGAAATGGCCTGGGAGGGTTTCTCTTAAATCGTTTTCGAAGTACAGAAGCTCTGAGGGAGAGTGTGGGATGGCTAGCTATACTGCACAGAGAGAGAGAGAGAGAGAGAGAGAGAGAGAGAGAGAGAGAGAGAGAGAGAGAGAGAGAGAGAGAGAGAGAGAGAGAGAGAGAGAGAGAGAGAGAGAGAGAGAGAGAGAGAGAGAGAGAGAGAGAGAGAGAGAGAGAGAGAGAGAGAGAGAGAGAGAGAGAGAGAGAGAGAGAGAGAGAGAGAGAGAGAGAGAGAGAGAGAGAGAGAGAGAGAGAGAGAGAGAGAGAGAGAGAGAAAAAATATATGGTGAAAGGAGGTCTTTCTTGGCTCACACATGTGGGCTGAAGCCTGGGCGTTATTGTGACTCCCTCCAAACACTGTAAAAAACGAATCTTTGTGTCAGTGGTTGATGACATCATGGCCTAAATATTTCCCACTCGGAAAGTCAATTTATTGCTGTGTGTGAGGGACAGTGTGGTCCAGCGTGTGGGGTGACTGGGTGAGGAACAGAGGAGGAACAGGGTGAGGTAACGGGCAGCAAGGGAAATCACTGGGGACGCTGAACCAACATCGTAAGGGAGGGAGCTGTCCCCGGGACCGGTCCAGGGCTGGCTGGGAACACCAATAGAACTGACTGACTGCAGCATTAGGCCACCAGATACCCATGCCACCCAGCCAGACACATCATCCATCTCCCCCTGGCCTGCCCTGAGATGGAGTACTCCCCTGAGAACAGTGCATGTCCCTGGACACCCTCAACCCTGGGCCTGCCCTGAGATGGAGTACTCCCCTGAGAACAGTACATGTCCCTGGACACCCTCAACCCTGGCCTGCCCTGAGATGGAGTACTCCCCTGAGAACAGTACATGTCCCTGGACACCCTCAACCCTGGGCCAGGGCCTGCCCTGAGATGGAGTACTCCCCTGAGAACATTACATGTCCCTGGACACCCTCAACCCTGGGCCTGCCCTGAGATGGAGTGCTCCCCTGAGAACAGTACATGTCCCTGGACACCCTCAACCCTGGGCCTGCCCTGAGATGGAGTGCTCCCCTGAGAACAGTACATGTCCCTGGACACCCTCAACCCTGGGCCAGGGCCTGCCCTGAGATGGAGTACTCCCCTGAGAACAGTACATGTCCCTGGACACCCTCAACCCTGGGCCTGCCCTGAGATGGAGTACTCCCCTGAGAACAGTACATGTCCCTGGACACCCTCAACCCTGGGCCAGGGCCGGGCCTGAGTTTGGGACTGGTAGCGCTGTAGCAGTGGGGGTCTTCCTGGAGGTTAGAGAGGAGGAAATGGCAGTGTTGTGAAGCATCTCAATCAATCAATCACATTTATTTATAATGTCCTTTTTACATCAGCAGATGTCACAAAGTGCTAATACAGAGACCCAGCCTAAAACCCCAAAGAGCAAGCAATGCAGATATAGAAGCACGGTCCTGATCTGTCCTGGCCTGGGGTCAGCATGACCGTGGAACTGGTGGTCAGCTGGTCAGAACAGGAAGGGGTGGAGGGGTCATGACTCCTACAGGACTGGGAAGTGGTGTGTGTGTGTGTGTGCTCACTCAGTGTGTGTGGTGGTCTTGGGGGTCAGCATGCTGTGTGTGTCTGGGTGTGAAGCAGGGGAAAACACAGAGTGAAAGATGGTTCTGGAGAACCTGAGCCAAGATGTGAAAGTTTAAATAAATATGGAGGAGCTAGAGAATGACTCTGGTGGTCTGAGTCTCCCCCCACAGCTACACCCCCCCACAGCTGATGTTTTCTCTCTCTGCTGCCCTTGTTTTGAGAACACACACTGTAGTGTAGTTTAGGGAAGGCTAGTAGCAAACTGTAGTGTAGTTTAGGGAAGGCTAGTAGCAAACTGTAGTGTCATTTAGGGAAGGCTAGGCTAGTAGGAAACTGTAGTGTAGTTTAGGGAAGGCTAGGCTAGTAGGAAACTGTAGTGTAGTTTAGGGAAGGCTAGGCTAGTGCTGGCTAGTAGCATACTGTAGTGTAGTTTAGGGAAGGCTATGGTAGTGCAGCCTAGCATACTGTAGTGTAGTTTAGAGAAGGCTAGGCTAGTAGCATACTGTAGCGTAGTTTAGGGAAGGCTAATGCTGGCTAGTAGCATACTGTAGCGTAGTTTAGGGAAGGCTAGGCTAGTGCTGGCTAGTAGCATACTGTAGCATAGTTTAGGGAATGCTAGTGTAGTGCTGGGTAGTAGCATACTGTAGCGTAGTTTAGGGAAGGCTATGGTAGTGCTGGCTAGTAGCATACTGTAGCGTAGTTTAGGAAAGGCTAGGGTAGTGCTGGCTAGTAGCATACTATAGTATAGTTTAGGGAAGGCTAGAGTAGTGCTGGCCAGCATACTGTAGTGTAGTTTAGGGAAGGCTAGGGTAGTGCTGGCTAGCATACTGTAGTGTAGTTTAGGGAAGGCTAGTGCTGGCAAGTAGCACAGTGTAGTGTATTTTGGTTTGCTTCTTCCTTCAACTCATTGCCTCTCAGAAGGTGCTCTGCTGCCTTCAAATCACAACCCAGTAATAATATTGTAATACTGTAATATCAACACCATTTCCTATCAGTTCAATGTTGATGCATCAGATGGCCCTTATGGCGGCAGGTAGCCTATCGGTTAAGAGCGTTGGGCCAGTAACCGAAAGGTTGCTGGTTCAAATCCCAGAGCTGACTAGGTGAAATATATGTCAATGTGCCCTTGAGCAAGGCACTTAACCCTAATTGCTCCTATAAGTCGCTCTGGATAAGAGCGTCTGCTAAATTACTAAAGTTTAACAAATGTAAATCATTATGGATTCAATATGTCCTGAGTTAGAGATAAACATTAAAGATTGGCTACATTAGAGATAACCATTAAACAGCTGCAGTCCTGTTTCCAAGTCCACATCGTTGCCAGCAGTTACAGTAACACACACACTGCTCCCAGCTACACTACAGTAAGACACAGCTCTAGCATATGAAAGGAAGGCAGTCTGAATGAGTTCAGTATGAATCCACAGACCTGCAGGGAGCCATAACACACAGGCTGTGTCATAATGTAAAACATTCAGGACAACTTGAATCATGTTTGGACAGATTCAGCCTTCAGACCAACCTAGGCTGGGCGGCACACCTGTTGAACTGAGCATTTCCGTTCCAGAACGTTCACAAGAGAGCTGTGAGAATTATTGTAGTACATAACCCATCTCAATCTACTTCCCTTCATTTTGTTTGTTACACGTTTTGGTACTCTTAATATACCTGATTAATATGAGGGGAGGCCTTCCTAGTGTCTAGGCCTATTTCTATAGATAGCCTGGCCAGAGAAGCAGAGCTCCATAGGATCTGGGGCCTTCCCTGTATCTGGGCCTGGGCCTTCCCTGTATCTGGGCCTGGTCCTTCCCTGTATCTGGGCCTGGGCCTTCCCTGTATCTGGGCCTGGTCCTTCCCTGTATCTGGGCCTGTTCCAGTAGAGCAAGCCTAACCCCCAGCTCTAAATCTGCTGGGTTGCTGTAAGGGGAGAAGCGTGGTGGAATAACAGAACGTACACTTCGTTCACCCCAGCCTGCCGTAAAAACAGGAAGAATTACGGCGTGAGAGACAGTTTAACTCGGCGTCGTAAATACGTGTTTGCCCTTTTCTGTCTTTTTCTCCCTCTGTTACTCACTGTCCTCCTGTGACGCTGGCTGATTCTGCTGGGAATACCTGGCCTAGACGAAGATGCACACTTAATGGGTTTTTTAAATCGTCATATGTTTGTCTGTGTTAGTGTGATAGATACGTTTACATTCTCGCATTAGTATGTGTGTTTGTTTGTAATATACACTACCATTCAAAAGTTTGGAGTCACATACAAATGTCCTTGTTTTCTAAAGAAAAAAACACTTTTTTTGTCCATTAAAATAACATCAAATTGATCAGAAATACAGTGTAGACATTGTTAATGTTGTAAATGGCTATTGTAGCTGGAAACGGCTGATTTGTAATGGAATATCTACATATGCATACAGAGGCCCATTATCAGCAACCATCAGTCCTGTGTTCCAATGGCACGTTGTGTTTGAGACTAGTTGAGTATCTGGAGCATCAGCAATTGTGGGTTCGATTACAGGCTCAAAATGGCCAGAAACAAAGCACTTTCTTCTGAAACTCGTCAGTCTATTCTTGTTCTGAGAAATGAAGGCTATTCCATGCATAGTTCGATTTGACACATTGAACTCTATCTGAGAAGTAGTTGGTGAACCAGGCGAGGCAGTCATTTGAGAAACCACAGCTATTTAGTCTGCCAATAAGAATGCGGTGATTGACGGAGTCGAAAGCCTTGGCCAAGTCGATGAAGACAGCTGCACAGTACTGTCTTTTATCGATTGCGATTATAATATCATTTAGGACCTTGAGCGTGGCTGAGGTGCACCCATGACCAGCTCGGAAACCAGATTGCATAGCGGAGAAGGTACGGTGGGATTCGAAATGGTCGGTGATCTGTTTGTTAACTTGGCTTTCAAATACTTTCGAAAGGCAGGGCAGGATGGATATAGGTCTGTAACAGTTTGGATCTAGAGTGTCACCCCCTTTGAAGAGGGGGATGACCACGGCAGCTTTCCAATCTCTGGAGATCTCAGACGATACGAAAGAGAGGTTGAACAGGCTGGTAATTGGGATTGCGACAATTTCAGCGGCACATTTTAGAAAGAAAGGGTCCAGATTGTCTAGTCCAGCTGATTTGTAGGGGTCCAGATTTTGCAGCTCTTTCAGAACATCAGCTATCTGAATTTGGGTGAAGGAGAAGCGGGGGGTAGATTTATCGGTAGTGACAGTGTTTCCTAGCCTCAGTGCAGTGGGCAGCTGGGAGGAGGTGCTCTTATTCTCCATGGACTTTACAGTGTCCCAAAACATTTTGGAGTTAGTGCTACAGGATGCAAATTTCTGTTTGAAAAAGCTAGCCTTTGCTTTCCTAACTGATTGTGTATATTGGTTCCTGACTTCCCTGAAAAGTTGCATATCGCGGGGGCAGTTCGATGCTAATGCAGTACGCCACAGGATGTTTTTGTGCTGGTCAAGGGCAGTCAAGTCTAGGGTGAACCAGGGGCTATATCTGTTCTTAGTTCAGAATTTTTTGAATGGGGCATGCTTATTTTAAGATGGAGAGGAAAGCACTTTTAAAGAACAACCAGGCATCCTCTACTGACGGAATGAGGTCAATATCCATCCAGGATACCCGGGCCAGGTCAATTAGAAAGGCCTGCTCGCTGAAGTGTTTTAGGGAGCGTTTGACAGTGATGAGGGGTGGTCGTTTGACCGCGGACCCATTTTGGGACGCAGGCAATGAGGCTGTGATCGCTGAGATCCTGGTTGAAGTCAGCGGAGGTGTATTTAGAGGGTAAATTAGTCAGGATGATATCTATGAGGGTGCCCATGTTAACGGATTTAGGGTTGTACCTGGTAGGTTCCTTGATCATTTGTGTGAGATTGAGGGCATCTAGTTTAGATTGTAGGATGGCCGGGGTGTTAAGCATATCCCAGTTTAGGTCACCAAGCAATACGAACTCTGAGGATAGATGGGGGGCAATCAATTCCCATATGGTGTCCAGGGCAGAGCTGGGGGCTGAGGGGGTCTGTAGCAAGCGGAAAAAGTGATAGATTTATTTCTGTAGAGGTGGATTTTTAGAAGTAGAAGCTCAAACTGTTTGGGCACAGACCTGGATAGTATGATAGAGCTCTGCAGGCTATCTCTACAGTAGATTGCAACTCCGCCACCTTTGGCAATTCTATCTAGACAGAAAATGTTGTAGTTGGGAATGGACATTTCTGAATCTTTGGTGGCCTTCCTAAGCCAGGATTCAGACACTGCTAGAACATCAGGGTTGGCGGAGTGTGCTAATGCAGTGAATAACTCAAACTTAGGGAGGAGGCTTCTGGTGTTAACATGCAAGAAACCAAGGCTTTTGCGGTTACAGAAGTCAACAAATGATAGTGTCTGGGGAGTAGGAGTGATACTGGGGGCTACAGGGCCTGGGTTAACCTCTACATCACCAGAGGAGGAATAGAATAAGGATACGGCTAAAGTCTTTAAGAACTGGTCTTCTAGTGAGTTGGGTACAGAGAATAAAAGGGGCAGATTTCCGGGCGTTGTAGAATAGATTCAGGGCATTATATACAGACATGGAAGGATATGAGTACAGTGGAGGTAAACCTAAGCGTTGGGTAACGATGAAAGAGATAGCATCACTGGAGGCACCGATTGAGCCAGGCTCTGCGTGTGTGGGGGGTGGGACAAAGGAGCTATCTGAGACAGGTTGAGCGGCACTGGGGGCTCTACAGTGAAAAAATACAGTAAGAACTAGCCGAAACAGCAATAGGCAAGGCATATTGACATGGGAGAGAGGCATAAAGCAATCAAAGGTGTTATTCGAGAGAGCTAAGACAACAGCTGGTAATGGCGACGAAAGTTTGAGCTGAGGCTAAACAGATAAACAGGATGGGGTACCGTATAAAGGAACAGTCCAGCAGGCATCAGCTGTGTAGCTGAGTGATCATAAAGTCCAGTGAACAGCAATAGATGAGTCTGGGAGCCGTTCAGTTCAGTGGCTGCTACGGCACAGGCGAGCGGGAGGCACGGCTGTTGATTGCGTGTGCTAGCGGGCCGGGGCTAGCAGATGGATCTTCGTGGTCGTCACAACGGGAAGCCTGTTGAAACCACATCAGACGATTACGTCGGCAGACCAGTCGTGATGGATCGGCGGGGCTCTGTGTCAACACTAGGAGGTCCCGTCCAGTTGACAGAGAGGTATATAGCCGGGAGATGGGCCTGGTTCGAGGCTAGCTCAAGGCTAACTGGGGCTTGCTACTGGACAGTGGTGATTAGCCAACAACAACAACAACAACAATAACAACAGCCATTCAGTTGCAGCTAGCTAGTTGTGATGATCCGGTGTTAAGGTCCAGTGATTCAGTGATTCCGGCAGAAAATCCGATATGCTATGGCTCGATAGCGCGACGTGCAGACTGGCCGATAATTGTCCAGGCTAGAGCTGGCTGGTAGGTAGTGCAGGCCACAGACAATGGTGAAGACCGCTAACGGTGGCTAATAGCAAGTAGCTAGTTAGCTGGCTAGCTGGCTAGTTTCAGCCGGATGTTCTAGATACGGAGGTATAAAGAAATAATAGAATCCGTTCCACATTGGGTGAGGCGGGTTGCAGGAAAGTATATTTAGTTAAAGGATGGAAAGTGAGATATATATATATACAAAAAAACAGGCTATTTACACGAGGACACTACAGAAAACACGACCGCACTGCTAAGCCATCATGGATAATGGAGTGGCCAGCACAGTCACTGGATCTCAACCCTATTGAGCTGTTTTGGGAGCATCTTGACCGTATGGTACGTAAGAAGTGCCCATCAAGCCAATCCAACTTGTGGCAGGTGCTTCAGGAAGCATGGGGTGAAATCTCTTCAGATTACCTCAACAAATTGTAATGCCAAAGGTCTGCAAGGCTGTAATTGCTGCAAATGGAGGATTCTTTGACGAAAGCAAAGTTTGAAGGACACAATTATTTTTTCTATTAAAAATCATTATTTCTGACCTTGTCAATGACTACATTTCCTATGCATTTTGCTATATTTCCTATTCAAACTCCTTTCATGTTTTCATGGAAAACAAGGACATTTCTAAGTGACCCCAAACTTTTGAACGGTAGTGTACATGTTAACATTCATACTATTTATCTGTGGCACAGAAACACATTAATCAAATCAAATTGTATTGGCCACATGCGCCGAATACAACAGGTGTAGACATTACAATGAAATGCTTACTTACAGCCCTTAAACAACAATGCATTTTTTTTTTTTATAAAAAAGTAAAATAAAACAACAACTAAAAAGTGTTGAGAAAAAAAGAGCAGAAGTAAAATAAAATAACAGTAGGGAGGCTATATATACAGGGGAGTACCGGTGCAGAGTCAATGTGCGGGGGCACTGGCTAGTTGAGGTAATATGTACATGTGGGTAGAGTTAAAGTGACTATGCATAAATAATTAACAGAGTAGCAGCAGCGTAAAAAGATGGGGTGGGAGGGCAGTGCAAATAGTCTGGGTAGTCATGATTAGCTGTTCAGGAGTCTTATGGCTTGGGGGTAGAAGCTGTTGAGAAGTCTTTTGAACCTAGACTTGGCACTCCGGTACCGCTTGCCGTGCGATAGCAGAGAGAACAGTCTATGACTAGGGTGGCTGGAGTCTTTGACAATTTTGAGGGCCTTCCTCTGACAACGCTTGGTATAGAGGTCCTGGATGGCAGGAAGCTTGGCCCCAGTGATGTACTGGGCCGTACGCATTACCCTCTGTAGTGCCTTGGAGTCGGAGGCCAAGCAGTTGCCATACCAGGCGGTGATGCAACCAGTCAGGATGCTCTCGATGGTGCAGCTGTAAAAAAAATTGAGGATCTGAGGACCCATGCCAAATCTTTTCAGTCTCCTGAGGGGGAATAGGCTTTGTCCTGCTTTCTTCACGACTGTCTTGGTGTGTTTGGACCATGATAGTTCGTTGGTGATGTGGACACCAAGGAACTTGAAGCTCTCAACCTGTTCCACTACAGCCCCGTCGATGAGAATGGGGGCGTGCTCAGTCCTCTTTGTTTTCCTGTAGTCCACAATCATCTCCTTTGTCTTGGTCACGTTGAGGGAGAGGTTGTTATCCTGGCACCACAAGGCCAGGTCTCTGACCTCCCTATAGGCTGTCTCATCGTTGTCGGTGATCAGGCCTACCACTGTTGTGTCGTCGGCAAACTTAATGATGGTGTTGGAGTCGTGCCTGGCCATGCAGTCATGGGTGAACAAGGAGTAAAGGAGGGGACTGAGCATGCACCCCTGAGGGGCCCCCGTGGTGAGGATCAGTGTGGCAGATGTGTTGTTACCTACCCTTACCACCTGGGGGCGGCCCGTCAGGAAGTCCAGGATCCAGTTGCAGAGGGAGGTGTTTAGTCCCAGGATCCTTAGCTTAGTGATGAGCTTTGAGGGCACTATGGTGTTGAATGCTGAGCTGTAGTCAATGAATAGCATTCTCACGTAGGTGTTCCTCTTGTCCAGGTGGGAAAGGGCAGTGTGGAGTGCAATAGAGATTGCATCATCTGTGGATCTGTTGGGGCGGTATGCAAATTGGAGTGGGTCTAGGTTTTCTGGGATAATGGTGTTGATGTGAGCCATGACCAGCCTTTAAAAGCACTTCATGGCTACAGACGTCAGTGCTACGGGTCGGTAGTCATTTAGGCAGGTTATCTTAGTGTCCTTGGGCACGGGGACTATGGTGGTCTGCTTGAAACATGTTGGTATTACAGACTCAGTCAGGGACATGTTGAAAATGTCAGTGAAGACACTTTCCAGTTGGTCAGCACATGCTCGGAGTACACGTCCTGGTAATCTGTCTGGCCCTGCGGCCTTGGGAATGTTGACCTGCTAAAATGTCTTACTCACATCGGCTACGGAGAGCGTGATCACATAGTCATCCGGAACAGCTGGTGCTCTCATGCATGCTTCAGTGTTGCATAGAAGTGGTTTAGCTCGTCTGGAAGTCTTGTGTCACTGGGCAGCTCGCGGCTGTGCTTCCCTTTGTAGTCTGTAATAGTTTTCAAGCCCTGCCACATCCGACGAGCGTCAGAGCCGGTGTAGTACGATTCAATCTTAGTCCTGTATTGACTCTTTCCCTGTTTGATGGTTAGTCGGAGGGCATAGCAGGATTTCTTATAAGCGTCCGGGTTAGAGTCCCGCTCCTTGAAAGTGGCAGCTCTACCCTTTATCTCAGTGCGGGTGTTGCCTGTAATCCATGGCTTCTGGTTGGGGTATGTACGTACGGTCACTGTGGGGACGACGTCATCGATGCACTTACTGATGAAGCCAGTGACTGATATGGTGTACTCCTCAATGCTATCTGAAGAATCCCGGAACATGTTCCAGTCTGTGCTCGCAAAACAGTCCTGTAGCTTAGCATCTGCGTCATCTGACCACTTTTTTATTAACCGAGTCACTGGTGCTTCCTGCTTTAGTTTTTGCTAATAAGCAGGAATCAGGAGGATAGAGTTATGGTCAGATTTGCCAAATGGAGGGCGAGGGAGAGCTTTGTATGCATCTCTGTGTGTGGAGTAAAGTTGGTCTAGAGTTTTTTCCTCTGGTTGCACATTTAACATGCTGGTAGAAATTAGGTAGAACAGATTTAAGTTTCCCTGCATTAAAGTCCCCGGCCACTAGGAGCGCTGCCTCTGGATGAGCGTTTTCCTGTTCACTTATGGCCTTATACAGCTCATTCAGTGCAATCTTAATGCCAGCATTGGTTTGTGGTGGTAAATAGACGGCTATGAAAAATATAGATGAAAACTGTCTTGGTAAATAGTGTGGTCTACAGCATGAAGGGCCAGGCTTGTGTGTGTATGCGCATGTACGTACATCCATGTGTGCGTGAGTGCGTGTCCATCTGCGTGCGTGGGTTTCCAAGTTGTGTCTCGTTTCCAGGCAGACAGAGGGAGCGGGTGGGGAGCGCCCCTTATACTCTCTACTCTCTAACCTAACCACAGCAGGGCAATAATCACTTAACCCAAATCAGAGGCAATCAGAGCTGTGTTCCTCTGCAGCTGGGAGGAGGAGGAGGAGGAGGAAGGATGGAGGGAGAACGAGGTGGACAGTGATGAGGAAGAACAACCTTCTCATCTGGCTCTACTAGCTAATGAATGGACTCTTCATAAAGGAGAGTCACAGAGAACATCCTCTCATATCAGACACTACTGAGGCTCCTTATTAGAACAAGCCATAGCCTGTCATTCTGCTCAGTCCTTATACATCTCTGTCTCTGTGTCTCTGCTTGTGTATCTGTGAGTCAGCGATTGCTGTTATCCAGTTGTTTGTCTTCTGATGTAGGTCCTGACTGTCACTGCTGCAGGCCTATAGGAGTGGCATGGAGACACTATGTCAGAGCCTGATGTCCTTCACTTCTGCCTCCTCAGCCCTCCTCCCCAGCCCTCCTCCTCAGGCCTCCTCCTCAGCCCTCCTCCCCAGGCCTCCTCCTCAGCCCTCCTCCTCAGCTCTCCTCCCCAGGCCTCCTCCTCAGCCCTCCTCCCCAGGCCTCCTCCTCAGCCCTCCTTCTCAAGCCCACAATGCTGCAACTCATTGACTGCTTAGTGGCCAAGCCTGCTCTTAATCAAATGTAAATTGCGGCAATATTGTATCAGGGAGAAAAATTAGGGGGGGGCGGGGTGTTAGTTTGGTGAGGGGGGGTGGTAGTTTGGTGTGGGGTGAGGAGGTGAGGGGTGGGGTAGTTTGGTGTGGGGGGATAGTTTGGTGTGTGGTGAGGAGGTGAGGGAGGGGTTAGTTTGGTGTGGGGGGATAGTTTGGTGTGGGGTGAGGAGGTGAGGGAGGGGGGTTGTTTGGTGTGGAGTAGATTGGTGTAGGGTGAGGAAGTGTTGAAGTGGAACAGCATAGAGATCGGTGAGGGAACACACTGCTCCCCTAGCTACTGAACCACAACAACCCAAAACCTCCCTCTCACTTACTCACTAATGGAGGGAGGAACATACACTTACATACTGAGGCATGCATGCACACAGGGACGCACACACACCCCCCCGAGACACGCCAGGCAAGCGGACCCACACACAGTTATACACACACACTCTTTTTGCTCAGCATTGCTAGCACACACATGCATGTCCTAACTTTTGGCCTTTAATTCCAGTAAGTTTTGCTTAGCTTGCCTTTGACGGTTGAGCCTCAGCTTGATAAGATAATGGGACTATTAGGGCTTGTTACACACTGAGTGTGTTCCTCAAGCACCTGGCCCTTAAATGGGTGCTGAGTGGAGGCCCGCTGTGTGTGTGTGTGTGTGTGGAGGCCTTGGGTTAGGGTGAGCACTGCCTGGACGTGCTCACAGTGTGTTGACTTATGCATTCAGGCTCAGACATCAATCATCTGGCTGACTGACTGGCTGATTGACTGGCTGACCCTGAACCCTGCCTGGTGTTACGTTAATCTACTTTATCTGCCTGGCATAACGTTAATCTACTTTATCTGCCTGGCATAACGTTAATGTACTTTATCTGCCTGGCATAACGTTAATCTACTTTATCTGCCTGGCATAACGTTAATCTACTTTATCTGCCTGGCATAACGTTAATCTACTTTATCTGCCTGGCATAACGTTAATCTACTTTATCTGACTGGCATAACGTTAATCTACTTTATCTGCCTGGCATAACGTTAATCTACTTTATCTGCCTGGCATAACGTTAATCTACTTTATCTGCCTGGCATAACGTTAATCTACTTTATCTGCCTGGCATAACGTTAATCTACTTTATCTGCCTGGCATAACGTTAATCTACTTTATCTGACTGGCATAACGTTAATCTACTTTATCTGCCTGGCATAACGTTAATCTACTTTATCTGACTGGCATAACGTTAATCTACTTTATCTGCCTGGCATAACGTTAATCTACTTTATCTGCCTGCTGAGTCCCACTGTACTGTGTATGCATGTATCAACCAGTTCTATTAAAAAATTAATCAAAACATTCATAGACTACCTCTGTCTCTCTTTCTCTCTCCCCCTCTCTCTCTCCTATCTTTATCTCTCTTACTCTCTCACTCTCTCTCTCGCTCTCTCTCCTATCTCTCTTTGTCTCTCTCTCTTTCTCTCTCGCTCTCCTCTCTGTCTCTCTCCTATGTCTCTCCTATCTCTCTCTGTCTCTCTCTCTCTGTCTCTCTGTCTCTCTCTCTCTCTGTCTCTCTCTCTCTCTCTCTCTCTCTCTCTCTCTCTCTCTCTCTCTCTCTCTGTCTCTCTCTCTCTATCTCCGCTCCTTCCCCTGTTTTTCCTCCTTTCCGCCTCACTCCCCCTTTCTATTCTACCATTCACTGTTTCCGTCTTTCTTCCTCTGCATCCTGTAGTGTTGGAGGAGGGAGGGGAAGGGGGTTGGGAGGAGGAGGGGGCGGGGGCGGGGGCGGGAGGGGGGGGGGGGGGGTGGAGGGGGCAGGAGGAGGGGGCTGTTTCTGTCTTGGCGTAGCGTTAGCCTAGTATGACAATGTACAATTAGATTTTGTGTGAATTATTACCATATTAATGGTTGTGTGTATGTGTGTGTTTAGCGCTTTAGCAGAACTCCCTGATGCTCTGTCCGGCAAAGTCCAGCTGACCAGCTGAGCCCACCCAGTCTGTGTGACAGCAGAGCATGCCTTCATTTTCCTTCCCTGTACGGACCATAAAGACCAGTGGTGTGTGTATACGCGCACACAAAAACACACTTATTTTCTGTGTGCGTGTGTGTGTGTGAGTGAGTGTAAAGCAGACCCTGTCTGATCCCCTGTCTGATCCCCTGTTCCTCTCATTTTCCCTTGTGAAAGGAGGCATTCTAACTGATTTCCATGACCTCAAGACAGGGCCCGCGCTACCTTCCCTTCCTCATGGCCTGTGTGTGTGTGTATGTGTTTTATTGTGTACTTACTTGCGTGCGTGTGTTACTTTGTGTGTGTGTGACTGTGTAACCGTGTGTGTGCGTGTGCTCTCTCTCTCTCACTCACACACATTCTAACTGCTTTCCATGACCTCCAGCCAGGACCCTCCTCTGCGGCCTTCCTCGCAGCGCTTGTTTAGACAACAGTGGTGCACATGTTGGCTGAAATATGGCCGCTGTGCTGGCCTGCTCGGGTGAATTAAGCTACGGCATGTGTTCTTAAACCACGACAGCTCACTGATTTATCCATATATTTAAATGATTGATTTAAGAGCCCACCAGCCAACACTTTTTGAAGCTGTGAAGGGGAGATTGTGGGACCTAGGAGATGAGAGAAGAGGGATAGAGTTTACATCAGAATATATAGACTTCACACCGGCTGTGTTATTGACATAATTCATAAAAGCAGCACTGGAATATTTTATTCAGAAGTGAGTTTTTTATACAACTCAAGATGGATTTTTATATGATGATTTATTGATAGCTTTTGAACGCAACTTTTTGTTTGTCGTGGTTCAAAATGTGACATGAGCAAAAAATAATTTTAAATGTCACAAAATAAATTGAAGAAAGGTCCGTCGTTCGGTAGGTCGACGGACACACGTGCACAATGATATGTGTGTGTTTTATTAGCTGTCTCCTTATTAAATGTGTTGGGGGCTGGCGGAGTGTTCGGAGCGTTCAGAGCTGGGACAGAACATTCCACCTCTTTAATGTCTCCCTCTCGTCCCCCTGTTCCCTCCATTGCTCTCCTCCCTCCGTTCGTTCTCCCCATTCTTCTCTTTGATAATACTTTTCCTTATGAGCTCATAAAAACCAGAGGTTCTCTCAGAGCACCACCTCTTTCATTAAAAGCCAGAGGTTCTCTCAGAGCACCACCTCTTTCATTAAAAACCAGAGGTTCTCTCAGAGCACCACTTCTTTCATTAAAAACCAGTGGTTCTCTCAGAGCACCACCTCTTTCATTAAAAACCAGAGGTTCTCTCAGAGCACAACCTCTTTCCCCTGTGCTTATTTTAATCATACAGTTCTAGTTACTAGTCTCTCTCACTGGTCTTACTGGTCAATTTCTATTTAATATGACCGCCTACATACTGTTAGTCTTACTGGTCAGTATGTACAGTACAGTACAGTCACTGTTTCACTGGTCAGACCTGCTCTTTTTAATCATACAGCACTTCTAGTTTCTTACTGCTAAATCCTAGCCTGGTCAAGCAGACTGTGAGCTGTCGCTTAATCCGCTTGGTTTCACAAGGTCCTTCTCTTTATAGTCAGACAGTACATTGTCACTGATCAGTCACTCCTGCTTTTTAAACTACATTTTTTTCTTCTTTTTTTTTGTGATAAAGAGGGTCCTATTGTTGTTGTTTTTTCTAATATAATATAAAAAGTACTAGCTACTGTAAGTTATGATATTTGGGGGAATTATTTAGGTGTTTCCTTTCTAAAAAAATAATGATCGGAGGCGTGAATTTATCTACCTCTCTGTATCTCTCTCACTTTCTTTTGCTTTCTTTATCTTTTCCTTTTTTCTTTCTCTCCCTCTTTCTGTTTTTCGCTTTTGCTTTCTCTCCCTCCCTCCCACCCTCCTCTCTCTTACTCTTCATTTCTTACGGGGCAGAGTTAAGCATAAGCGAATAATTAGGTAATTGCCCTCTTGATTGAGCTCAATAGGAAACGTTTCAATTAGGCTAAAACTGCATAGGGAGGAAGTAGGCTCTTACAAAGGGAAACATTCCTTGTCATGCAACTGTCAGCCCCGAGCCCACACCACTCGCTCCAGCACACACACACACACACGGAGACATATACAACAACCTGGATTCAGGGGTTGACGTAAATATAAATCCGTCACACTCCGATTAGTATGATATGTTATGTTTCGTATTGGTGTGTGGATGTCCAACATCCATTTCGTATGATATGTTACGATTTGCAATTCGTACAATATGTGCGAATTTGCAAAATGTATAATATGTTACAAATTCCAATTTTGTTAGCTAGGTGGCTAATGCTAAGGTTAGCTAGGTGGCTAAAGTTAGCTAAACTAGGAGTTAGGGTTATGGATTAAGGTTAGGGTTATGTTAAAGTGTTAAGGTTAGGGGAAGGGTTAGCTAACATTCTAAGTAGTTGCAAAGTAGCTAAAACGTAGTAAATAGTTGCAAAGTTGCTTATTAGCTAAAATGTAAAAGTTGTCCATGATGAGATTCGAACAAGCAACCTTTGGGTTGCTAGACCCAACCACCCCGACCAACCACCCTACTTTAGTTTTTTCTTGAAGTAACATTGTCTTATGTAACCATACCAAACATAACATATCATACTAATTTGAGTGTCTCGGATTTACATTTACTATGTTATGTCTAGCCTATGAGACCAGGCTGTGTACACACACGTGCGCACGCGCGCGCACACACAGACCTGAGCCCACACCACGAGCCAGGCTTAACTGGATACCAGAAGAGGAAACGCTGGGGAGAAAAAATTTGCTTGTTTCGGACTGGGGGAAAAAAGACATGAGGAGGAGGGGATGTAGGGGTGGAGAGAGGGATGAGGGGAGGTGGAAGAGAGAGACAGCAAGAAATGATTGCAGTAATTATAGCTATATTTAAACAGGACTTATCTTCTCTCTGGTTGCATCCCAAATGGCCAAAAGTAAAAAGTAGTGCACTATAAAAAGTAGTGCACTTTAAAGAGAATAGTGTGCCATTTGAGACGTTGCCTCTCTGATTTGCTGGTGATCCCCTGCCCAGATAAGACAGAGGTCTTGGACCGCCCAGCCTCGCCGCCTGTAACAAATTACAACCTCCCAGCCATAGAAGAGACGGACGCAGTTCCTGAACAACGAGGGAAAGAGAGAGAGATTTAAAGGAGGACGAGAAAGAGTGAAAGGGGCTTTGCATTTGGAAGGATTTAGTAAAAGAGTGTGCCCTTACTGAAAAATCTTAATCCGAGGCCTGGGTTTGGATTTGGATTCCCATGCTAACCCAACTCCTCTGCCTTAAAGGGGAACTGCACCCGCTGATTTGCCTTAGTTTTTTGGCTTGCTCCTCAAGAAATGTTGGCGACCATGACAGGCTTGGGAGTGTGGTTTGATGTGGGTGTTTCTTGGGTGTGTCCTTGCCACCAACAAGACACAACCAATCTGTCAGACCCTTGCCCGCAGCTGTTTCCCCCCACTCAAACACAACAAACAAACCTCCTGCAGGTTGAGTTCAATAACTACAGGCAGATGTATGATGAGATGCCGGAGGAAGCTTTGAATAGGTCAGTAGCCTACAGAGTAATATGAAAAGAATGCAATTGCTGAATTTATGTAGATATTCTAAACTGTGTTTTGATAACTTTCAAATGTAGTAACCGTCCAAATGTAGTAAACAACCCTTTACATAATATCATAGAAGCAGTGCTCTGATAATATAACAATGTGCACCTTTCACCTTTCATTGTCATTCCCAGCCGATACAGATACTGTACCTATTGTCATTTTGTCTGGTGGTAATGGGGCTACCTTGGCAAACGTGGTCATTCCCTGATCCTGGTTGTCACGATCGTCTACCAATGAGGAGGACCAAGGCGCAGCGTTGAATGTGAACATATTATTTAATAAATGATCACACGACCAAAACGATGACGTGACAGTCAATGGTCAATAAACAAACCAAACACGAACAAAATCCCACAAACCCGAATGAAAAACAGACAGTTTAAATATGGCTCCCAATCAGAGACAACCCACGACAGCTGACACTCGTTGCCTCTGATTGGGAGTCACTCTGGCCAACATAGAAATAAACACCCATAGATCTACACACCCTGGCTCAACATAACAGTGTCCCCAGAGCCAGGGCGTGACAGTACCCCCCCCTAAAGGCGCGGACTCCGACCGCGTCAACCAAAACCCACAGGGGAGGGACCGGGTGGGCACTCCGCCTAGGCGGCAGATCCGGCTCCGGGCCTGATCCCCGCTCCCTCTCCAACCCCCCAAAGTACCCCTGGTCCGGTCTGGCCCCGCTGGCCGGAGCTGGACTGCACACTGGTGGAGCGGATTGCTCTAGCTCCGGCGTGAAGCATCTGACCGGTGCCGGACCAGCCACCGGTGGAACAGGCACGGGCCGTGCCGGACTGACGACGCACACCACTGGCTTGGTGTGGGGAGCAGGAGCGGGCCGGGCTGTCGAAGCGCACCCCTGACTTGGTGCGGGGAACAGGCACGGGCCGTGCCAGACTGACGACGCACACCACTGGCTTGGTGTGGGGAGCAGGAGCGGGCCGAGCCGGGCTGTCGAAGCGCACCCCTGACTTGGTGCGGGGAGCAGGAACGGGCCGGACTGGGCTGGCGACGCGCACCGTAGACTTGGTGCGAGTGGCAGGAACAGGCCGGACCGTACTGGGAACACACACCACTGGCCCTACGTGGGGATCAGGAACAGGCCGGACCGGACTGGCAACACACGCCAGTACCTCTCGCCGTGCCTCTACATCCTCCCTCCCCCCTGGTGACCAGTGACTCCCGTAACCTGGCGGCCTCCTGCTGCCCCGTCGTCCACGGCGTTAGCCCCCCCCTAAAAATGTTCTGGGCGTCTCCCCTACCCGTGGACCAGGTCTCCATGTCCCTCGCCAGCCTTTCGCCCTTCTGCCACAAGGTCAAGCCCTTCTCTTCCTCACTCGGCTTGACCCAGTCGAGGAGGCGAAGGAGATCTGTTAGGGATCTCCCTGGCGATGGCTCCTGGACACGCTGCTTGGTCACATCTTGGTGGGATTTTCTGTCACGATCGTCTACCAATGAGGAGGACCAAGGCGCAGCGTTGAATGTGAACATATTATTTAATAAATGATCACACGACCAAAACGATGACGTGACAGTCAATGGTCAATAAACAAACCAAACACGAACAAAATCCCACAAACCCGAATGAAAAACAGACAGTTTAAATATGGCTCCCAATCAGAGACAACCCACGACAGCTGACACTCGTTGCCTCTGATTGGGAGTCACTCTGGCCAACATAGAAATAAACACCCATAGATCTACACACCCTGGCTCAACATAACAGTGTCCCCAGAGCCAGGGCGTGACACTGGTGCAGAATATACAGGGTTCTCCTTCCTCATACTGACTGATACCATTCAATTCAATAATTTAAAAAAAGACAATACAAGTAAAAGTTGTCTAGTAAAATTGTAATGCCGAGTGCCAGGTCTCCATAATTTTATTTTGTATAGATTTTTATTTTTTTGTCATTTAGCAGACGCTCTTATTCAGAGCGACTTACAGTTAGTGAGTGCATACATTATTATTATTATTATTATTATTATTATTATTATTTTATTCTTTTATTTTTTTCATACTGGCCCCCCGTGGGAATCGAACCCACAACCCTGGCGTTGCAAACGCCATGCTATATCAACTGAGCTACATCCCTGCCGGCCATTCCCTCCCCTACCCTGGACGACGCTGGGCCAATTGTGCGCCGCCCCATGGGTCTCCCGGTCGCGGCCGGTTACGACAGAGCCTGGATGTCTCCATCCAGAGACATCAGTATCAAACCCGTCTGTCATCTTGCAAGTCTTCATGTGCTGGCTCCATACATGTTTCTGTGAACACACATTTTTCCGTGAATCTACACATAGTCACTGTTCTATTACCAATAGCAGTTAGGATGGGTAATATCCGACACACAAACAGGTACTATGTTGAAGTTTGAACAGGTCAGATAAAACCTACCCAATTATGGTCTCCCCATCAAACGACAGACTGCCATCTGTCAAAAGCTTCTCCAGACCATCTGTAGAAATAGGCAGAGTTGAGGCAGAGTTCATCAGTGACACATAGAATGAAAAAGGTGTTGCTATTACTGGATGTGTTGAGTGCCAGGTCTCTCTGCGTCTCATGCATCTGTGAACACATACACATACTCACTGTTCTATTACCAATGGTTAGCTGATAGCTGATATCTGACACACAAATATATGCTATGGATAAAAGTTTGAACTAGTCAGAACAAACATACCTAATTCTGTTCTCCCCATCAAAGACCGTTGGTTAGCAGGCAAGAGGTGAAGCTGGAAGTGAGGTCTTTGCCAGCACCCAATTGATGGGCATACCAGCGTAGATCAGCCCCTGGCCCCTTATCAAAGATACTGGTCGGTCACTCACACACACACAGAGCACTGATTACATAATCAATGGTGGTTATGATTAGCCTGGTGGAACCAACCTGATCGCTGCGTTGACCTTTCTATTTCACTTCAGATATCATAAAATGTGAAGTGAAATAGAATGGTGAACACAGCTATCAGACTGTTCCACCAGGCTATGTTATGCCCTGGACATTATATGCATCTAAAAAGTAGACAATAAGCAACAAATAATGTTAGTTAACCCAATTGTGAAACAAAATGTATGTCATCAAATGTATCATGCAGTGGGTTACCTTCTGTATTTGTACAAATGATGAGCCTGTGAAAGCTGTTTCCGCTGAAAGGTGAAGATTGCTGGCCGGAAACTTGCCAACATGGCTGAATGTTTTATTCATAGGAATGCTCACAGCAAGGGCATGTCTGCATGATGCTGATGAGGGCCCCCTTGCTGGTCTTCTCTATGCTGCATGTTCGGCTGCAAACTTGACATCTCTCGAACAACTGCAGCAGGCAAACGTATGAGGTGGTGTTGACTGGGAGGGCCTGTGACAGATATAATAGACAGCCAAGTGGTAAATTGCATTTGGTTCTAAAGAAAGGACAAAGCTTTTTGCTAATGCACATCACAACCGAAATGACTCTGCTAGTTCTATCTGTTTGGCTGGTGAATTAGCCTACTAGTTTATCAAGCCGGGTATCTGCTTGGCTGGGGAATTAGCCTACTAGTTAACAAGCCTGATATTTTTTAATGCAGCCTTTCACATTTCACATAACACACGTTACCTGTCGTTGTTGATGAAGCCGTCTGTGTCATCAGGGTAGTAACTCGGGTTACTATCAGAGGCCTCATGATGGCGTTTCCTTTTCATAGGAGTCGAGGGAGACTCTGGCAACAACAGAGGAGGTGTCACAAGGGTACTTGTGTCGCGTGACACTTTTATTCTGAGTTCTTGCCTGACATGCTGTGAGTTAATTAAATTATTTTTGGAGGTTGCTAAACCATTGCAATCACATTGCTGGACATGTTATGATACCCACCTTTTGCTCGTTCTGGTAGGTCACGACATCTGTTCATAACAACTGTGCACTTTGTCTAACAGAAAAACAGGGTCAACCATTGTCATCATCCCTCAATTATAAACATAGCTCGAGAAATAACGGTATCTCGTTTGGAAGCTAACCCCACCGCCACCATGGGGCACTCTGTTCACAATGTTGACATCAGCAAACCGCTCACTCACACGATGCCATACACGGTGTCTGCCATCTGCCCGGTACAGTTAAAACCGGGATTCATCCGTGAAGAGCACACTTCTCCAGCGTGCCAGTGGCTATCGAAGGTGAGCATTTGCCCACTGAAGTCAGTTACGATGCCAAACTGCAGTCAGGTCAAGACCCTAGTGAGGACTACGAGCACGCAGATGAGCTTCCTTGAAACGGTTTTTGACAGTTTGTGCAGAAATTCTTTGGTTGTGCAAACCCACAGTTTCATCAGCTGTCCGGGTGGCTGGTCTCAGATGATCCTGCAGGTGAATAAGCCAGATGTGGAGGTCTTGGGATGGCGTGGTTACACGAGGTCTGCGGTTGTGAGACCGGTTGGACGTACTGCCAAATTCTCTAAAACGACGTTGGAGGCGGCTTATGGAAGAGAAGTTAACATTAAATTCTCTGACAGCTCTGGTGGACATTCCTGCAGTCAGCATGCCAATTGCACACTCCCTCAAAACTTGAGACATCTGTGGCACTGGGTTGTGTGACAAAACTGCACATTTTAGAGTGGCCTTTTATTGTCCCCAGCACAAGGTGCACCTGTGTAATGACCATGCTGTTTAATCAGCTTCTTGATATGCCACACCTGTCAGGTGGATGGATTATCTTGGCAAAGGAGAAATGCTCACTAACAGGGATGTAAATGAATGTGTGCACAAAATTGGAGAGAAATACGCTTTTTGTGCCTATGGAACATTTCGGGGATCTTTATTTCAGCTCATGAAACACTTTACATGTTGCGTTTTATATTTTTGTTCAGTGTACATAACCAGATACATAACCAGCAGTCTATGGTCTAGCTACCATTATGCTCGCCACCACTGGGGACCAATGAACTCCAACCACCTATTCCGCATGATAGGGTCTTTCGGCAGGGCATGCGAACCATAGTTTTGGGCTTTCTGTATAGGGATTTTCAATATCAAATGGCCGTGATCCTTTGAACGTGTTGGGGGCGATGAAACAACGAAGCCCCATTCAATAAAGGGAAGCGAAGTGGGTGGAGGGGCAATTTGCACATGGAGCTTGGCAATAGAAGGCATCATTTGTTGACATAATTCTAATCCAAACCCAACCTTAATTTACTCGTTGTGACGCAATGAGGTTCCAAACTTCGTTTAGATGAGACTGACTTTATGACCAAAATGATCCTAGTTACACTTTGTAGTCAATTTTGACACTAGAATAGTTTTTTCTGACTCCTATCGATGCCACATAGTCCGTTTTCAAAGGGATTATTAGTTTTTTTGGGGCAGTAGCTATTTAAATCCTGATGGAGGTGCAATGACGGCTTGTAACTGCTGCCTTCCCCTCTGTCATCACTCTGACCTCTGCTGTTTAGTGCTGCCTTGTGATTAAATATATGTGTATGTATTAGAGTGCACCTATTTAGCAGGCATTGCAGAGTGAGGTCTTACAGGGGCAGAGCTCTCTGGGTTGTGTGTGTGTGTGTGTGGACCGGCATTAGCAGCAGTGGGGTGTGTATATCTGTAGAGGCAGCTACTCTGAGTTGTGAGTGAGAGGAGAGGAGAGGATGCTCTGGCCTGTGCTCCTTCAAGCCACACACACTCTAAACAAACATTATGTGACCGACCGGCTTCTTTCGTGCTATGAAATTGTGTTTTTTACATTGGATAAAAGTAGAGTCTCAGAGCTAGAAAATTGTATATCATACACTACAGAAGAGGAACAATGGGAAAGTAATTCTGCTTTGAAAGTTGATAAACTTGAAACCCCACTAAAAGTAGTAGTAAAAATACACTTTATCTAGTCCTTGGCCTATATCCTAATCTGACTTTGGTGCAAGTCATGTTGTTCTTCACATTACCGTCTCTGGTAAACACACACTATATCAAATATAATGAAAGGTGTAAACGGTTCAATGAAATGATTACTTCCATAGTGGAGTCTTTAGTTTAGACATGTAGCTAGCTAAACAATGAACCATAATCCCAACTCATACTAACATGCACCATGCATAAATCTGCAGGTAGCTAAAGCTAACCAATTAGGTTCAATGGTAGCTAGCTAGCTAACATTAGGCTTTAACTAGTAATGCAAATGGATTTCTGAGATACAAATAACATTACTACACAGATCATACATGTGACGTTAGCTAGCGAGCCAGCCAGCTAACGTTAGCTAGCTAACTACACTATATATACAAAAGTATGTGGACACCCCTTCAAATGAGTGGATTCTGCTATTTCAGCCACACCCATTGCTGACAGGTGATAAAATCGAGCACACAGGCATATATTATATTATTATTATCTCCATAGACAGACATTGGCAGTAGAATGGCCTTACTGAAGAGCTCAGTGACTTTCAATGTGGCACAGTCATAGGACGCAACCTTTCCAACAAGTCAGTTCATCAAATGTCTGCCCTGCTAGAGCTGCCCCGGTCAACTGTAAGTGCTGTTATTGTGAAGTGGAAATGTCTAGGAGCAACAACAGCTCAGCCGCAAAGTGGTAGGCCACACAAGCTCACAGAACATGACCGTCGAGTGCTAAAATGCGTGGCGTTTAAGAATCGTCTGTCCTCGGTTGCAACACTCACTACCGAGTTCCAAACTGCCCCTGGAAGCAACGTCAGCACAAGAACTGTTCGTCGTGGGCTTCATGAAAAGGGTTTCCATGGCAGAGCAGCCGCACACAAGCCTGAGATCACAATGCGCAATGCCAAGCGTCGGCTGGAGTGGTGTAAAGCTCGCCACCATTGGACTCTGGAGCTGTGGAAACACGCTATCTGGAGTGATGAATCACGCTTCACCATCTGGTAGTCCGCCGGACTGTTTTTCATGGTTCGGCTAGGACACTTAGTTCCAGTGAATGGAAATCTTAACTCTACGGCATATAATTACATTCTAGACGATTCTGTGCTTCCAAATGTATGGCATAATTAACAGTTTGGGGAAGGCCCTTCCCCGTGCACAAAGCGAGGTTCATACAGAAATGATTTGTCGAGATCGGTGTGGAAGAACTTGACTGGCCTGCACAGAGCCCTGACCTCAACCCCATCGAACACCTTTGGAATGAATTGGAACGCCGACTGTGAGCCAAGCCTAATCGCCCAACATCAGTGCCTGACCTCAGTAATGCCCTTATGGCTGAATGGAAGTAAGTCCCTGCAGCAATGTTTCAACATCTAGTGGAAAGCCTTCCCAGAAGAGTGGAGGCTGTCATAGCAGCAAAGGGCGGACTAACTCCATATTATTGCCCATGACTTTGGAATGAGATGTTCGATGAGGAGTTGTCCACATACCACACCCCCTCGGGCCTTATTGCTTAAATGTAGCTATACTCTTACCTGTATACATGGATGAACACTTCTCCCTCTCTGTCATGGATGCCATGGTTACCCTTAGTTTGAAGATGTAATCCGGAGACAGGTGTTTTATACAACATCCTTCTGTGTTCTGCTTGCACCGGGCATTCCACTGATTTTAAAAGTCGGTCAACTTCTTCTGTGACAACAACACTGTTGATCGCTGTTTCTTCCCCATCACTGTCATCAGACGACTCTGCAATGTCTGTTTAATTTAAGGCAGCAGTGTTGATAGCAGTAGAAACACTTTTTCAGTACTTCATGACATCTTTTAAAAAAAGCCATGGTAGAAAGGATTATCTACACATACTGAGCATCTCATGTTATAGACAGAAGCGTGCTACATGGCAGACCAATCTGAACTCTTCTCTCGGCATGTCCAGCATTATCTCAGCCAATCGTGGCTAGCGGGAAGGTTCCTGTATTTTTCCATGGCTAAACCAACTAGGCTCGTATTTTAACAATTGTATTCATATTTACAGGTGGCATACACGTTTGTTATTAAGGCACATGAAAGTTCACATGTTCCAGAAGGTATTTCTGCCAAAAAACGCATTTTGATTAAAAAGGGTATATTTTATTAAAATTGCCTCTCCTGTGAAGGTCACATATTCCTATGGGGTACAGTGTGAGAGGTGTGTATATTTGTAGAGGCAGTTTCTCTCTAAGGTTGTGTGTGTGCGTCTGCTAAATGACTAAAATGTAAAATGTAAAAAAAAAAATGTGTTTGTGTGTAGTCTCTGGCCTGTGCTCTCTCCAGCCATGTCCCAGTGGGGCTCAGTGTGGTCAGGAGAGTAAACTGTGGCCTGTATTAATACGCATACTGTGTCTGGCCCACTGAGTGGTTCACCTCTATACACACTCACCCTCTCTTCTTCACACTCTTTCTCACACAGAGGGAGGATCAACTAGGGATTTCTCACACTCTTTCTCTTCTTCTCTCTCGCTTTTTTCCTTTCTGTCTGCCTGTCTGTTTGTCTGTCTGTCCATCCATCTGACCAAATGTCCGTCTGTCCATCTGATTAAGCATCAGGCAACATATCAGTCAATCAATAAAAAAATAATTATAAACCCTTTTTACATCAGCAGTTGTCACAAAGTGCTATACAGATACCCACTCTAAAACCCCAAAGAGCAAGCAATGCAGATGCATCTAGAAAGGCAGGAACCTAGGAAGAAACCTAGAGAGGAACCAGGCTTTGAGGGGTTGCCAGTCTTCTTCTGGTTGTGCCGGGTGGAGATTTTAAAGTTATTGTCCAGTGAAAATCTCAGTTTTAAAAGTTTATATTCTCTTAACTCATACCCAAATAATGTTTTTGACTCATCCTATACTTGTATTTGAGGCCAAAGCATAAATTGGAGAAAACCCCCCCACAAAAACCCCCACCTCAAACTTGTATCTCAAACAGACCATTTAAAAAATGCTTGCTATTTCCTCAGGAGGATGAGCTGACCAATCAACGGTCTACTCGCATTAATATTTGTAATGACCGGTATGTACCTTGAACAGCGCCGGAGAAGATGGCTGCCGTTTTACAGCCCTCTAACCAATTGTACTATTATGTGTGTTTTTCCGCGTTATTTGTAATTTATTTTGTACATAATGTTTCTGCCATCGTCTCTTAAACCAAAAAGAGCTTCTGGATATCAGGACAGCGATTACTCACCTCGCATTGGACGAAGATTTTTTCTTCAACGAGGCGGCCGCGAAGGATATCCTACAGACACCCGACAAGGCCCAGATCCCCGTCATTCGCGTGAGGAAGAGACGGAGATATCGCGGACGCAGATCCGGGTGCCTTGTAAGGATCCGACGGCGAGCGAGTAAACTGCCTCTTCCATCAATCCTATTAGCCAACGTTCAAGATTTTGAGAATAAAATGGATGATTTAAGATTACGGTTATCCTACCAACGGGACATTCAAAACTGTAATATCTTATGTTTCACGGAGTCGTGGCTGAACGACAACAATGATAACATTCAGCTAGCAGGCTATACGCTACATCGGCAGGACAGAACGTCTGACTCTGGTAAGACAAGGGGTGGCGGTCTCTGTATATTTGTAAACAACAGCTGGTGCACAAAATCAAATACTAAGGAAGTCTCGAGGTTTTGCTCGCCTGAGGTAGAGTATCTTATGATAAGCTGTAGACCACACTATTTACCAAGAGAGTTTTCAGCTATATTTTTCATAGCTGTCTATTTACCACCACAAACCAATGCTGGCATTAAGATTGCACTGAATGAGTTGTACAAGGCCATTAATCAACAGGAAAACGCTCATCCAGATGCAGCGCTCCTAGTGGCCCGGGGACTTTAATGCAGGGAAACTTAAATCCGTTCTACCTAATTTCTACCAGCATGTTAAATGTGCAACCAGAGGGAAAGAAACTCTAGACCACCTTTACTCCACACACAGAGACGCATACAAAGCTCTCCCTCGCCCTCCATTTGGCAAATCTGACCATAACTCTATCCTCCTGATTCCTGCTTATAAGCAAAAACTGAAGCAGGAAGCACCAGTGATTCGGTTAATAAAAAAGTGGTCAGATGACGCAGATGCTAAGCTACAGGACTGTTTTGCTAGCACAGACTGGAACATGTTCCGGGATTCTTCAGACAGCATTGAGGAGTACACCACATCAGTCACTGGCTTCATCAATAAGTGCATCGATGATGTCGTCCCCACAGTGACCGTACGTACATACCCCAACCAGAAGCCATGGATTACAGGAAACATCCGCACTGAGCTAAAGGGTAGAGCTGCCGCTTTCAAGGAACGGGACTCTAACCCGGACGCTTATAAGAAATCCCGCTATGACCTCCGACAAACCATCAAACAGGGAAAGAGTCAATACAGGTCTAAGATTGAATCATACTACACTGGCTCTGACGCTCGTCGGATGTGGCAGGGCTTGAAAACTATTACAGACTACAAAGGGAAGCACAGCCGCGAGCTGCCCAGTGACACAAGCCTACCAGACGAGCTAAACCACTTCTATGCTCGCTTCGAGGCAAGCAACACTGAAGCATGCATGAGAGCACCAGCTGTTCCGGATGACTATGTGATCACGCTCTCCGTAGCCGATGTGAGTAAGACTTTTAAGCAGGTCAACATTCACAAGGCCGCAGGGCCAGACAGATTACCAGGACGTGTACTCCGAGCATGTGCTGACCAACTGGCAAGTGTCTTCACTGACATTTTCAACATGTCCCTGACTGAGTCTGTAATACCAACATGTTTCAAGCAGACCACCATAGTCCCCGTGCCCAAGAACTCTAAGATAACCTGCCTAAATGACTACCGACCCGTAGCACTGACGTCTGTAGCCATGAAGTGCTTTGAAAGACTGGTCATGGCTCACATCAACAGCATAATCCCAGAAACCCTAGACCCACTCCAATTTGCATACCGCCCCAACAGATCCACAGATGATGCAATCTCTATCGCACTCCACACTGCCCTTTCCCACCTGGACAAGAGGAACACCTACGTGAGAATGCTATTCATTGACTACAGCTCAGCATTCAACACCATAGTGCCCTCTAAGCTCATCACTAAGATAAGGATCCTGGGACTAAACACCTCCCTCTGCAACTGGATCCTGGACTTCCTGACGGGCTGCCCCCAGGTGGTAAGGGTAGGTAACAACACATCTGCCACACTGATCCTCACCACGGGGGCCCCTCAGGGGTGCGTGCTCAGTCCCCTCCTGTACTCTCTGTTCACCCATGACTGCATGGCCAGACACGACTCCAACACCATCATTAAGTTTGCCGACGACACAACAGTGGTAGGCCTGATCACCGACAACGATGAGACAGCCTATAGGGAGGAGGTCAGAGATCTGGCCGTGTGGTGCCAGGACAACAACCTCTCCCTCAACGTGACCAAGACAAAGGAGATGATTGTGGACTACAGGAAAAAAAGAGGACTGAGCACGCCCCCATTCTCATCGACGGGCTGTAGTGGAACAGGTTGAGAGCTTCAAGTTCCTTGGTGTCCACATCACCAACGAACTATCATGGTCCAAACACACCAAGACAGTCGTGAAGAGGGCACGACAAAGCCTATTCCCCCTCAGGAGACTAAAAAGATTTGGCATGGGTCCTCAGATCCTCAAAAAATTCTACAGCTGCACCATCGAGAGCATCCTGACTGGTTGCATCACCGCCTGGTATGGCAACTGCTTGGCCTCTGACCGCAAGGCACTACAGAGGGTAGTGCGTACGGCCCAGTACATCACTGGGGCAAAGCTCCCTGCCATCCAGGACCTCTATACCAGGCGGTGTCAGAGGAAGGCCCTCAAAATTGTCAAAGACTCCAGCCACCCTAGTCATAGACTGTTCTCTCTGCTACCGCACGGCAAGCGGTACCGAGTGCCAAGTCTAGGTCCAAAAGACTTCTCAACAGCTTCTACCCCCAAGCCATAAGACTCCTGAACAGCTAATCATGGCTACCCGGACTATTTGCACTGCCCCCCACCCCATCCTTTTTACGCTGCTGCTACTCTGTTAAGTATTTATGCATAGTCACTTTAACTCTACCCACATGTACATATTACCTCAACTACCTCAACTAGCCGGTGCCCCCGCACATTGACTCTGCAACGGTACCCCCCTGTATATATAGCCTCCCTACTGTCACTTTATTTTACTGTATATATAGCCTCCCTACTGTCACTTTATTTTACTTCTGCTCTTTTTTTTCTCAACACTTTTTTTGTTGTTGTTTTATTCTTACTTTTTTTGTTTAAAATAAATGCACTGTTGGTTAAGGGCTGTAAGTAAGCATTTCACTGTAATGTCTGCACCTGTTGTATTCGGCGCATGTGACCAATAAAATTTGATTTGATTTGATTTGATATAGACGGGTTGGTTGTTTAGCAACAAAACCGAAGCTTGCGCAACTATGGGGCAAAACAGATGGGGTTGGTTTAGATTGTTGACAACATTTAAACTATATTACATCTACAATATTTATTGAAAACTTAAATACATTCCCACAATGTGTACTTGTTGTCGCTCAAATATATCGTTACAGTTGTTGGTTAACTAGCTAGCGAATTGTAATTAGCATATACGTGACAGTCAAAACACCTCAAAACAAGACATGGTATCAAGAACAAGATAAAACTAGTTGAAACGAGCCACCTACGATTCCTCACATAACAGCTTCTTGTCATTGTTGCTAGCTAGCTGGCCATCCAGAATCACATCACGCATGGACTTCTGCCCCATTGAAACATGTGCATCGTTTTTGTGATGTTGTCAGCTAACCCATACTCTCACATCATCCAACACAGAAAATATGCTTTTTAACATACTTAATGAAAAAAATGTAGAAGGGGAAACTATTTACATTTTAGTCATTTAGCAGACGCTCTTATCCAGAACGACTTACAGTTAGTGAGTGCATACATTTTTCATACTGGCCCCCCGTAATTATAGGTCATATTTCATTGAAATCTGAAAACACTGGGCAGTTACTTTGAGTACATGGCCATTAAGGCCATATCGTTCTTCAAGACGTTCAAACGTTCATAGATGATCAGCAGGGTCAAATAATAACCACGGTGGTTATAGAGAAGGGGTTCTCAAACTTTCTGGGGCCGGGGACTCCTTTTGTGATAGTAAATTCATCAGGGAACTCGAGTGAGATTTTAAAAAATAGAATACAAGGAGTTCTACTATTACTTCGGCAGTGCATGGCCAGATGGAACATTTTGAAGGCCCACTTCTTGGTATCGGAGAGAACATGGGTAAAACTTTATATCAGGGTTCCTTAATAAACCATTTATAAACAGTTTGTAAAGAGTTTACATTCCATTTTATAAATCATTGTTCCTACATTTGTAAATGTCAATAAGCAGATCTCTAAATAGTCATTTACGTATTTGTAAACACTATTTTAATTAAAACTGCGAAGCTAGCTAATGCTAAAGCAGCCCATTGGATTCCACAACACTTCCAGTAGCAACTTACCCCAATGCTAGGAATCGTATTTTTATGGAAACCAATGGGCTGCTTTAGCATCAGCTAGCCTAGCATGCTGATGACAAAGGCAGTTAAAATAAAAAATAAACAATAGTGTTTATAAATGTGTAATTAACAATTTAGAGATTGCTTATTGACATGTAAAAATGTAGGAATAATGATTAATAAATGGAAAGTAAACTCTTTACAAACAGTATATAAATGGTTTATTAAGGGAGCTTAGTTAATATAAAGTGTTACCAGAACATTTAGCCGTTTTCACCCTAATTTCTTACAATTCTGTCATCGGTCAGATATATTTTTAGTTGTTGCAGCTTTTAAGCTAATATCCTGTAATTTTACACATTTTGCCATGAGGCAGAGAGAACTTTGCAGTTTTAAAGCTTAAATGACAGTGCATTTATGTAAAAAAAAAAAAAAAAAAGGGGAATACAAGAAGTATTGATGGAGTACTGTGGATACCAATATCCCTGTGAGCCTCCCAGGCCCCTGTTGCCCAGGGTGTTAAGAACATACATTGTAGATTAATATTATTACATTCTAATGAATTGTATTACACCCTCTAACCATATTACCCTGATCCCCTGGCCAAAGTCCATTTCATCTGTTGCTGTTAGAAATATTCATTTAAAAGAATAAGTAGAGAACAGATGGCAATAAAACTGTAACATAGAGGCTCAGAATAAATTAGAGGAAAAACAAAAATAATTTGAGAAACTTATTCAAGAAAGATCAAGTGTAATATATTATAATAATAATAAAAGAAACTGCATGGAATATGGATAAAAAATGCACCAAATTCTTTTAAAATCTTCAACATAGAAATGCTTCCAAAAATAATTTACTGAAACTGGTTACAAATGACGGAGTCACCCATGATTCACCAAATTATATTTTGAAAGATGAAGCAAAGTACTTTAAGCAAATGTTTTCATTTCAGTCGCCTCCATCTCCTCTAAATGAAGCTAATTGTAGGGATTGTTTTTCTATTGATAATGTAAAATTAACAGCCATACAGAAAGACTCATGTGAATGTGAAATTACAGAGGAGGAACTTCTGGATGCAATTAAAGACTTTAAGTCTGGGGAAAGTCGATACATACCAGTCGAGGTATGCCAAACCTTTTATGATATACTCAGAGGACCGTCATTAGCATGTTTTAACCACTCCTATGTAAATGGTAGATTATCAGACACTCAAGAAGAAGGTCTGATTTCATTATTACTGAAACAGGATACAGGTGGGAAATACAAAGGTCCAATCCATTCAAAAAATTGGAGGCCCTTTACACTTCAGTGTTGTGATGCAAAAATTCTAGCAAAATGTATAGGGCATAGAATTAAAAAGGTATTGTCGGACATTATTCATTCTAATCAGAAAGGTTTTTTACATGGACGATCATTGGAGATAATATAAGGCAAGTACTGGAAACAATAGAACACTATGGAAAATCTGGGAAACCAGGCCTGCTATTCATAGCAGACTTTGAAAAGGCATTTGATAAAGTACGACTGGAGTTTATATATACAGTGGGGGAAAAAAGTATTTAGTCAGCCACCAATTGTGCAAGTTCTCCCACTTAAAAAGATGAGAGAGGCCTGTAATTTTCATCATAGGTACACGTTAACTGTGACAGACAAATAGAGAAAAAAAAATCCAGAAAATCACATTGTAGGATTTTCAATGAATTTATTTGCAAATTATGGTGGAAAATAAGTATTTGGTCACCTACAAACAAGCAAGATTTCTGGCTCTCACAGACCTGTAACTTCTTCTTTAAGAGGCTCCTCTGTCCTCCACTCGTTACCTGTAATAATGGCACCTGTTTGAACTTGTTATCAGTATAAAAGACACCTGTCCACAACCTCAAACAGTCACACTCCAAACACCACTATGGCCAAGACCAAAGAGCTGTCAAAGGACACCAGAAACAAAATTGTAGACCTGCACCAGGCTGGGAAGACTGAATCTGCAATAGGTACATTTACATTTTACATTTTAGTCATTTAGCAGACGCTCTTATCCAGAGCGACTTACAGGAGCAATTAGGGTTAAGTGCCTTGCTCAAGGGCACATTTACGTCATTTAGCAGACGCTCTTATCCAGAGCGACTCACCAATTGGTGCGTTCACCCTATAGCCAGTGGGATAACCACTTTACAATTTTGGGGGGGTAGAAGGATTACTTTATCCTATCCCAGGTATTCCTTAAAGAGGTGGGGTTTCAAATGCCTCCGGAAGGTGGTGAGTGACTCCGCTGTCCTGGCGTCGTGAGGGAGCTTGTTCCACCATTGGGGTGCCAGAGCAGCGAACAGTTTTGACTGGGCTGAGCGGGAACTATGCTTCCGCAGAGGAAGGGGAGCCAGCAGGCCAGAGGTGGATGAACGTCAGGGGGGGGGTAGAAGGATTACTTTATCCTATCCCAGGTATTCCTTAAAGAGGTGGGGTTTCAAATGCCTCCGGAAGGTGGTGAGTGACTCCGCTGTCCTGGCGTCGTGAGGGAGCTTGTTCCACCATTGGGGTGCCAGAGCAGCGAACAGTTTTGACTGGGCTGAGCGGGAACTATGCTTCCGCAGAGGAAGGGGAGCCAGCAGGCCAGAGGTGGATGAACGTCAGGGGGGGGGTAGAAGGATTACTTTATCCTATCCCAGGTATTCCTTAAAGAGGTGGGGTTTCAAATGCCTCCGGAAGGTGGTGAGTGACTCCGCTGTCCTGACGTCGTGAGGGAGCTTGTTCCACCATTGGGGTGCCAGAGCAGCGAACAGTTTTGACTGGGCTGAGCGGGAACTATGCTTCCGCAGAGGAAGGGGAGCCAGCAGGCCAGAGGTGGATGAACGTCAGGGGGGGGGTAGAAGGATTACTTTATCCTATCCCAGGTATTCCTTAAAGAGGTGGGGTTTCAAATGCCTCCGGAAGGTGGTGAGTGACTCCGCTGTCCTGGCGTCGTGAGGGAGCTTGTTCCACCATTGGGGTGCCAGAGCAGCGAACAGTTTTGACTGGGCTGAGCGGGAACTATGCTTCCGCAGAGGAAGGGAGCCAGCAGGCCAGAGGTGGATGAACGCAATGCCCTCGTTTGGGTGTAGGGACTGATCAGAGCCCGAAGGTACAGAGGTGCCGTTCCCCTCACTGCTCCATAGGCAAGCACCATGGTCTTGTAGCGGATGCGAGCTTCAACTGGAAGCCAGTGGAGTGTGCGGAGGAGGGGGGTGACGTGAGAGAACTTGGGAAGGTTGAACACCAGACGGGCTGCGGCATTCTGGATGAGTTGTAGGGGTTTAATGGCACAGGCAGGGAGGCCAGCCAACAGCGAGTTGCAGTAGTCCAGACGGGGAGATGACAAGTGCCTGGATTAGGACCTGTGCCGCTTCCTGTGTAAGGCAGGGTCGTACTCTCCGAATGTTGTAGAGCATGAACCTGCAGGAGCGGGTCACCGCCTTGATGTTGGCGGAGAACGACAGGGTGTTGTCCAGGGTCACGCCTAGGCTCTTCGCACTCTGGGAGGAGGACACAGCGGAGTTGTCAACCGTGATGGCGAGATCATGGAACGGGCAGTCCCTTCCCCGGGAGGGAGAGCAGCTCCGTCTTGCCAGGGTTCAGCTTGAGGTGGTGATCCGTCATCCATACTGATATGTCTGCCAGACATGCAGAGATGCGATTCGCCACCTGGTTATCAGAAGGGGGAAAGGAGAAGATTAGTTGTGTATCGTCAGCGTAGCAATGATAGGAGAGGCCATGTGAGGATATGACAGAGCCAAGTGACTTGGTGTATAGGGAGAAAAGGAGAGGGCCTAGAACTGAGCCCTGGGGGACACCAGTGGTGAGAGCACGTGGTGCGGAGACAGCTTCTCGCCACGCCACTTGGTAGGAGCGACCGGTCAGGTAGGACGCAATCCAGGAGTGAGCCGCGCCGGAGATGCCCAGCTCGGAGAGGGTGGAGAGGAGGATCTGATGGTTCACAGTATCAAAGGCAGCAGACAGGTCTAGAAGGACAAGAGCAGAGGAGAGAGAGTTAGCTTTAGCAGTGCGGAGAGCCTCCGTGACACAGAGAAGAGCAGTCTCAGTTGAATGACCAGTCCTGAAACCTGACTGGTTTGGATCAAGAAGGTCATTCTGAGAGAGATAGCAAGAGAGTTGGCTAAAGACGGCACGCTCAATAGTTTTGGAAAGAAAAGAAAGAAGGGATACTGGTCTGTAGTTGTTGACATCAGTGGGATCGAGTGTTGGTTTCTTGAGAAGGGGAGCAACTCTCGCTCTCTTGAAGACGGAAGGGACATGGCCAGCGGTCAAGGATGAGTTGATCAGCGAGGTGAGGTAGGGGAGAAGGTCACCGGAGATGGTCTGGAGAAGAGAGGAGGGGATGGGGTCAAGCGGGCAGGTTGTTGGGCGGCCTGCAGTCACAAGTCGCAGGATTTTATCTGGAGAGAGAGGGGAGAAAGAAGTCAAAGCATAGGGTAGGGCAGTGTGAGTAGGACCAGCAGTGTCATTAGACTTAACAAACGAGGATCGAATGTCGTCAACCTTCTTTTCAAAGTGGTTGACAAAGTCATCCACAGAGAGAGAAGGAGGGCGGGGGGAGGATTCAGGAGGGAGGAAAATGTGGCAAAGAGCTTCCTAGGGTTAGAGGCAGATGCTTGGAATTTAGAGTGGTAGAAAGTGGCCTTAGCAGCAGAAATAGATGAAGAAAATGTAGAGAGGAGGGAGTGAAAAGATGCCAGGTCGGCAGGGAGTTTAGTTTTCTTCCATTTCCGCTCCGCTGCCCGGAGCTCTGTTCTGTGAGCTCGCAATGAGTCATCAAGCCACGGAGCTGGAGGGGAGGACCGAGCCGGCCGGGAGGATAGGGGACATAGAGAGTCAAAGGATGCAGAAAGGGAGGAGAGGAGGGTTGAGGAGGCAGAATCAGGAGATTGGAGGGAGAAGGATTGAGCAGAGGGAAGAGATGATAGGATGGAAGAGGAGAGAGTAGTGGGAGAGAGAGAGCGAAGGTTGCGGCGGCGCATTACCATCTGTGTAGGGGCAGAGTGAGTAGTGTGGGAGGAGAGCGAGAGAGAAAAGGAAACAAGTAGTGGTCGGAGACATGGAGGGGAGTTGCAGTGAGATTAGTAGAAGAGCAGCATCTAGTAAAGATGAGGTCAAGCGTATTGCCTGCCTTGTGAGTAGGGGGACGGTGAGAGGGTGAGGTCAAAAGAGGAGAGAAGTGGAAAGAAGGAGGCAGAGAGAAATGAGTCAAATGTGGACATAGGGAGGTTGAAATCCCCCAAAACTGTGAGGGGTGAGCCATCCTCAGGAAAGGAACTTATCAAGGCGTCAAGCTCATTGATGAACTCTCCAAGGGAACCTGGAGGGCGATAGATGACAAGGATATTAAGCTTAAATGGGCTAGTGACTGTGACAGCATGGAATTCAAATGAGGAGATAGACAGATGGGTTAGGGGAAAAAATTGAGAATGTCCACTTGGGAGAGATGAGGATTCCTGTGCCACCACCCCTCTGACCAGATGCTCTCGGGGTATGCGAGAACACATGGTCAGATGAGGAGAGAGCAGTAGGAGTAGCAGTGTTTTCAGTGGTAATCCATGTTTCCGTCAGCGCCAGGAAGTCGAGGGACTGGAGATTAGCATAGGCTGGGATGAAGTCAGCTTTGTTGGCAGCAGAACGGCAGTTCCAGAGGCTGCCTGAGACCTGGAACTCCAGGTGTGGGGTGCGTGCAGGGACCACCAGGTTAGAGAGGCAGCAGCCACGCGGTGTGGGGCGTTTGTGTAGCCTGTGCGGAGAGGAGAGAACAGGGATAGGCAGAGGCATAGTTGACAGGCTGCAACAGATGGCTACAATAATGCAGAGGAGATCGGGATGAAATGAACTGAACATCAGGGAAAGGAGAGAGCAGGCCTCCCTCACCAAAAAATAAATAAATATATAACTCTCCCAACTTCCACCTCAGAAACTATAATTGTTTCACTGAACCACCCGAATAAAACTCTCCCAACTTCCACTTTAGAAATTAGAATTGTTGTAAGCTACAGCAGACTGTTATCAGTAGCTGTAATTAAGTACAGCAGCTACCAACCACCTAACGTTAATGCCTCGGATGAGGTTAGAAAAACAGCTGAATGGTAGCAGCTAGCTGGCTCAATCACAGGTACTCTCAAGCATGAAATAACATTGGAAACAGCTAACCACAGTTGCTAGAAGTTACCCACAGTTGCTAAAAGTTACCGGTAGCTACCCTCTAGCTAGCTAGCTTTGTTGGTCCAGGTAGTGGGTAAGCTAGCCTCGTGCTTCGCCTGGGCTCCGCCGAATAAAATCCTTACCTACAATAATTACCTACAATAATAACCTACAATAACTACCGGAGTAAGCTACCTATAATACCAAACTACAATACCTACCTACAATCTAAATACATGGTTTAAGCTTAACTCAACACCATATAAGAAGCCAAGCTTACCTTTCATAACGCAGCAATGATTAAACGTTGGGTAGCTAGCACAAAGACATTGTATTTAGCTACCACAGCCTGCTGGTAGTGTTGGCTAGCTAGCAATGGCTACTGTGTTGACTTTGTTTGAAAAACGGCGTCGCTGTGAGCGAATGTAGCTGGCTAAAAGGATATTGTTTTTAGTTGGTACCGTTGCTAATAGCTACTCGCCAGCTAATCCAGGAGGTGAGTTAGCTAGCTAGCTTCGTGCTACATCCGGCACCGCCGAATACAAAAGTAACCTACAAAATTACACACAACAGCTACCCGCAACAGCCCACGATGCCTACCTATACTACTTAATAATATACAGCCCACGATGCCTACCTATAGTACCTAACTACAATCTAAATACATAGTTTAAGCCTTACTCGACAAAGCCCAAGCTATGTATAAAGCCAAACTGGCAGACTGCAATCAGTAGCCAAAATTAGGTACAGCAGCTACCGACCACCTAACGTTAATGATAATGAGGTTAGAAAAAACAGCTGAAGGTGGCAGCTAGCTGCCTCAATTACAGGTACTCTTAAGCGTGAAATAACATTGGAAACAGCTAACCACAGTTGCTAAAAGTTACCCACAGTTGCTAAAAGTTACCGGTAGCTACCCTCTAGCTAGCTAGCTTTGTTGGTCCAGGTAGTGGGTAAGCTAGCCTCGTGCTTCGCCTGGGCTCCGCCGAATAAAATCCTTACCTACAATAATTACCTACAATAATAACCTACAATAACTACCGGAGTAAGCTACCTATAATACCAAACTACAATACCTACCTACAAACTAAATACATGGTTTAAGCTTAACTCAACACCATAAACGAAGCCAAGCTTACCTCTCCTGCTAGAGAAAACACAACCTCTCCCGTCAGCAGCAGATTCCACAGGGGGTGCACCGTTCCTGGAGATACTGCAATACCAGGTCGATGCGTGGAGTGGACGGAGCAAGCCCCTATTCCATCTCCCTATTCCAAAAATCAATTTAATATATGGTCCCCAGATAGGGGACGTATCAGATATTAAACTGATAAGAACAGATACTACACTTGATCTTAGCCAAAAGGCCGAGAAGCCTTGGTTTGAAGAAATCAACTGTGGGAGCAATTATTAGGAAATGGAAGACATACAAGACCACTGATAATCTCCCTCGATCTGGGGCTCCACGCAAGATCTCACCCCGTGGGGTCAAAATGATCACAAGAACATTAAAAAAAGGAATTAAGAATTTGTTTTGAGCTACGTTTAGCTTGCTCATAGTCTTCTCCTAATGGGGTTGAGAACGACCAGGTAAGGCAGGTAAGGCAGGTAAAGCAGGTAAAGCAGGTAAGGCAGGTATGGTGGAGGGACTAGACGAGAGCACCTTTAGTTTAGTTAACAGGTGCCCGGCGTGTCTTCCTCAACAGACCCCTTTCTCCTCCAACAGACAGAACATCATCCTCATCCCTAAAGTCTTTCACCTCTAAAAACAGAGTAAAAGTAAGTCCTACTACTCTGTACCATCCCTTTCACCTAGCGCTACATGCCCATATTCACCTAGCGCTACATGTCCATATTCACCTAGCGCTACATGGCCATATTCACCTATCGCTACATGTCCATATTCACCTAGCGCTACATGTCCATATTCACCTAGCGCTACATGTCCATATTCACCTAGCGCTACATGTCCATATTCACCTAGCGCTACATGTCCATATTCACCTAGCGCTACATGTCCATATTCACCTAGCGCTACATGTCCATATTCACCTAGCGCTACATGCCCATATTCACCTAGCGCTACATGCCCATATTTACCTAGCGCTACATGCCCATATTCACCTAGCGCTACATGTCCATATTCACCTAGCGCTACATGCCCATATTCACCTAGCGCTACATGTCCATATTCACCTAGCGCTACATGCCCATATTCACCTAGCGCTACATGTCCATATTCACCTAGCGCTACATGTCCATATTCACCTAGCGCTACATGCCCATATTCACCTAGCGCTACATGTCTATATTCACCTAGCGCTACATGCCCACATTCACCTAGCGCTACATGCCCACATTCACCTAGCGCTACATGCCCATATTCACCTAGCGCTACATATCCATATTCACCTAGCGCTACATGCCCATATTCACCTAGCGCTACATGCCCACATTCACCTAGCGCTACATGCCCATATTCACCTAGCGCTACATGTCCATATTCACCTAGCGCTACATGTCCATACCCACAAAGTGTCTCATAGTGGAAGTGGTGATCCAGGATCAGGTCCCCCCTTCTATTCATTAGGATTTAAAAGCCAAAATGGATCGTTGATCAGCACTCCCAGATGCTTTGTGGACAATGGGTGGCACACAGTTATTTTCTTCAGAGGTCAAAGACTCTGAATGATGTCATGTCCTGTGTGTGCCGTCCCTCTCTCCTGGAGCTTTAGTATGCCAACTACTGTTACCCACCCCCTTTATCATAGATGTCCACGAATCACCTGTCAAGAGAAAGAACCCATGTTTAATGATCCTGCAGTGTCATGGCCGACCCTGACGTCTGACCCCGGGGGTGTTGGGTAAACAGAGAGGGGGGAGAGAGGGGGGAGAAAGGGGGAGAGAGGGGGAGAGAGGGGGGAGAAAGGGGGACAGAGGCAGAGAGAAGGTCTGAATCACAAATAGCTCCCTATTACCTGTTTAGTGCACTACTTGGTAGCCCACTGTATAGAGGGGATAGGGTGCCATTTGGAATGCTGGGAAAAGAGACCAGGCATCACAGACGACAGTATTATCATTCTGTTGGAGACAGCCCATCAGGCACACAACACAAGGAGCATCTGAAGGCCGGGCGCTGCGTTGCTTTGAAGGATATTCTATCCTCAGCGCAGGTGCAGGTATGTAAGGAAAGAAAAGAGCTGTTAGTATGAATGATTGGAATGTGGCTAGCCGGCTGTCAGAGCCAGAGGGAGATGTAGAACCACACGGGAGGACCTAGTGAATGACCTGCAGAGAGCTGGGACCAAAGTAACAAAGCCTACCATCAGTAACACACTACGCCGCCAGGGACTCAAATCCTGCAGTGCCAGACGTGTCCCCCTGCTTAAGCCAGTACATGTCCAGGCCCGTCTGAAGTTTGCTAGAGTGCATTTGGATGATCCAGAAGAGGATTGGGAGAATGTCATATGGTCAGATGAAACCAAAATAGAACTTTTTGGTAAAAACTCAACTCGTCGTGTTTGGAGGACAAAAAATGCTGAGTTGCATCCAAAGAACACCATACCTACTGTGAAGCATGGGGGTGGAAACATCATGCTTTGGGGCTGTTTTTCTGCAAAGGGACCAGGACGACTGATCCGTGTAAAGGAAAGAATGAATGGGGCCATGTATCGTGAGATTTTGAGTGAAAACCTCCTTCCATCAGCAAGGGCATTGAAGATGAAACGTGGCTGGGTCTTTCAGCATGACAATGATCCCAAACACACCGCCCGGGCAACAAAGGAGTGGCTTCATAAGAAGCATTTCAAGGTCCTGGAGTGGTCTAGCCAGTCTCCAGATCTCAACCCCATAGAAAATCTTTGGAGGGAGTTGAAAGTCCGTGTTGCCCAGCGACAGCCCCAAAACATAACTGCTCTAGAGGAGATCTGCATGGAGGAATGGGCCAAAATACCAGCAACAGTGTGTGAAAACCTTGTGAAGACTTACAGAAAACGTTTGACCAGTGTCATTGCCAACAAAGGGTGTATAACAAAGTATTGAGAAACTTTTGTTATTGACCAAATACTTATTTTCCACCATAATTTGCAAATAAATTCATAAAAAATCCTACAATGTGATTTTCTTGATTTTTTTCCCCTAATTTTGTCTGTCATAGTTGACGTGTACCTATGATGAAAATTACAGGCCTCTCTCATCTTTTTAAGTGGGAGAACTTGCACAATTGGTGGCTGACTAAATACTTTTTTCCCCCACTGTATATATGCCTGGAGCATTTCAATTTTGGAGAATCTCTTATGAAATGGGTTAAAATCATGTATAGTAACCCTAGGTTTAAAATAGTAAATAATGGCTATTTAAAACAAGGTTGTCCACTATCGGCATATCTATTTATTATGGCCATCGAAATGTAAGCAATTAAAATCAGATCCAACAATAATATCAAGGGATTAGAAATCCAGGGCTTAAAAACGAAGGTGTCATTGTACGCTGATGATTCATGTTTTCTTTTAAATCCACAACTGTAATCCCTCCACAGCCTCATAGAGGATCTAGATACATTTTCTAACGTCTGGATTACAACCAAATTATGATACATTTACTATATTACGAATTGGATCATAAAAAAATGTAAAATGTACATTACCATGTAGTTTACCAATAAAATGGTCTGATGGTGATGTGGATATACTCGGAATACATATCCCAAATGAAATAATTGATCTCACTCCAATACATTTTAATAGAATGTTTGCAAAAATAGATAAGATCTTGTTACCATGGAAAGGTAAATACCTGTCTATTTGTGGATAAATCACCCTGATTAACTCTTTAGTATTATCCCAGTTTACCTATTTGCTTATGGTCTTGCCTACGCATAGCGAACAATTTGTAAAAATTATATGAGAAAAAAATACTCCATTTTATTTGGAATAGCAAGCCAGACAAAATTAAACGGGCCTATTTATATAATGAATATGAATTCAGATCAATAATATAATAATATTTTTATCAAAAATGTTTTTTTTTTTCAATTTACAATCTGTAGAAACAATGAGAATAGAAGGGTTCAGAACTTTTGTGAAACATCACAGTCCAGTTGAAAAATATATGGCAAATAGAAATCCAATAGTCCGTGTAAGCTATTTTGAATATGCAATTAAGGGAATTAACTGGAATGATCTCTTGTCCTATGCAGATGTGGAAGCTGATAGTCAAGTTTTTCTATCCACAATCCAGACTACATTAAATGGTTTCCTAAAGAAAATCAAATCCAAACCTGGCCAAAAGAGCACTCTTCCTTGGCTAAATGGAGAAATCTGGAAATTGATGAAAGAACGAGATTATTATCTAAAAATAGCCCTAAGATCCAAATTAGAGCATGACAGACGTAGGTTTACCATGTTGAGAAATAAGGTGATGAAAGAAATCAGACAGGCCAAGGCAAACTTTTTTATTAACATAATTGGTGAAGCAAAGGGAAATTCTAAACTGATCTGGGAGAATCTAAAAAAGTTAACAGGGAAAGACCATAGTAACACTGCAAAAAGACTAGAAATCATGGTGAATAACAATCTAACACAGGATGCAGTCGAAATAGCAATAGCCTTCAATTCCTACTTTATTGACTCTGTCAGGGTACTGACACAGAACCCCTCCACTGGTTTCTTGGGCTCAGTGCTAGTAAATGATGCTCAACCTGTCTTCATCATAAGGGAGGTTTCTGAGTCAAAGGTAGACAAGGTGATTAGCTCACTAAAGAACTCTAAAGCCAAAGATGTGTTTGGGATGGACTCTACCTTTCTTAAAAACTACAAAGAGTCACTCATTGGCCCCATTACTAAGGTCACCAACACATCTATTGGTCTCGGGGTGTTTCCAAGGGTATGGAAGTCGGCCATAATAACGGCCATCTTTAAATCAGGCGACCCTGCTGATGTGAGTAACTACAGGCCCATTAGTATACTACCTGTGGTGTCAAAGATTGTTGAAAAGTGTGTAGCAGAACAACTGATTGCCCACCTCAACAACAGCCCCTTCACATTACATTCCATGCAGTTTGGCTTCAGAGCGAAACACTCCACAGAAATGGCCAACTGCTTTTTTCTGGAAAATGTGAAGTCCAAGATGGACAAAGGGGGCGTTGTTGGGGCTGTGTTTCTGGACCTAAGGAAGGCTTTTGATACTGTTAACCATGAGATTCTCATCACAAAATTGTCCAAGTTCAACTTTTTCCCCCGATGCCTTGAGATGGATGAAATCATACCTTGAAGGCAGAACTCAGTGTGTCAGAGTGAGCAATGAGCTGTCGCCCACTCTTAGCTATGATGTGGGTGTGCCCCAAGGGTCAATACTGGGGCCCCTCCTGTTCAGCCTGTACATTAATGATCTGCCTTCTGTCTGTACTGGGTCTGAAGTTCAAATGTATGCAGATGATACAGTGATATATGTGCATGCAAAGAGCAAACAACAAGCTGCACAAGAACTCACTACTGTAATGGTCCAGGTTACAAAGTGGCTCAGTGACTCGTGTTTGCATCTCAATGTGAAAAAAACTGTTTGCATGTTCTTCACAAAGGGGGCAACAGATGCTACTGAGCCAGAAGTCTATGTGTCAGGGGAGAAGCTCCAGGGGGTATCTGATTTTAAGTACCTTGGCATCATACTTGATTCCAACCTCTCTTTTAAAAAGCATGTGAAAAAGGTAATTCAAATAACCAAATTCAACCTAGCTAATTTCCGATTTATACGAAATTGTTTGACTACAGAGGTAGCAAAACTGTACTTCAAATCTATGATACTCCCCCACTTAACATACTGCTTGACTAGTTGGGCCCAAGCTTGCTGTACAACAGTAAGACCTATTCAGTCTGTCTACAAACAGGCTCTCAAAGTGCTTGATAGGAAGCCCAATAGCCATCATCACTGTCACATCCTTAGAAAGCATGAGCTCCTGAGTTGGGAAAATCTTGTGCAATACACCGATGCATGTCTTGTATTCAAGATCCTAAATGGCTTGGCTCCCCCCTCCACTCAGTATTTTTGTTAAACAGAAAACCCAAACATATGGCAGCAGATCCACAAGGTCTGCCATGAGAGGTGACTGTGTAGTTCCCCTAAGGAAAAGCACCTTTAGTAAATCCGCTTTTTCTGTGAGAGCTTCCCATGTCTGGAATACACTGCCATCAGACACACATAACTGCACCACATATCACACTTTCACAAAATGCTTGAAGACATGGCTAAAGGTCAATCAGATTTGTGAACATGGTCCCTAGCTGTGTGTTGCCGCTTTCCATGTCTGTTGTCTGTAACTTGTGAGGTGTGGAAACACTTTGTTGCTTTTATGAATTTTGTCTTGCTGCTTTTTGTTCTATGTTGCTCGGTCTGTATGCTACGTCTTGTTTGTCCTATGTTGCTATGTCTGTATGCTATGTCTTGTTCTATGTTGTTATTGTCTATATTGTAATTGTTTTTAATAACCTGCCCAGGGACTGCGGTTGAAAATTAGCCGGCTGGCTAAAACCGGCACTTTTACTGAAACGTTGATTAATGTGCACTGTCCCTGTAAAAATCAACTCAAACTCAAACTCAAACTCAATATGGATGGTGTTGAGATAGATGGGAGGTGTTGAATTGAGCTGAAGGATGGGACTAATAACAACTAACAACAACTAATAACAACAAGATAACTAATGTAAAGCAGACTGTGTCCATAATTCGTATATACAGTGGGGGGAAAAAAGTATTTAGTCAGCCACCAATTGTGCAAGTTCTCCCACTTAAAAAGATGAGAGAGGCCTGTAATTTTCATCATAGGTATACGTCAACTATGACAGACAAAATGAAAAAACATTTTCCAGAAAATCACATTGTAGGATTTTTAATGAATTTATTTGCAAATGATGGTGGAAAATAAGTATTTGGTCAATAACAAAAGTTTCTCAATACTTTGTTATATACCCTTTGTTGGCAATGACACAGGTCAAATGTTTTTTGTAAGTCTTCACAAGGTTTTCACACACTGTTGCTGGTATTTTGGCCCATTCCTCCATGCAGATCTCCTCTAGAGCAATGATGTTTTGGGGCTGCCGCTGGGCAACATGGACTTTCAACTCTGTCCAAAGATTTTCTATGGGGTTGAGATCTGGAGACTGGCTAGGCCACTCCAGGACCTTGAAATGCTTCTTACGAAGCCACTCCTTCGTTGCCCGGGCGGTGTGTTTGGGATCATTGTCATGCTGAAAGACCCAGCCACGTTTCATCTTCAATGCCCTTGCTGATGGAAGGAGGTTTTCACTCAAAATCTCACGATACATGGCCCCATTCATTCTTTCCTTTACACGGATCAGTCGTCAATGTCCCTTTGCAGAAAAACAGCCCCCAAAGCATGATGTTTCCACCCCCATGCTTCACAATAGGTATGGTGTTCTTTGGATGCAACTCAGCATTCTTTGTCCTCCAAACACGACGAGTTGAGTTTTTACCAAAAAGTTATATTTTGGTTTAATCTGACCATATGACATTCTCCCAATCCTCTTCTGGATCATCCAAATGCACTCTAGCAAACTTCAGACGGGCCTGAACATGTACTGGCTTAAGCAGGGGGACACGTCTGGCACTGCAGGATTTGAGTCCCTGGCGGCGTAGTGTGTTACTGATGGTAGGCTTTGTTAATTTGGTCCCAGCTCTCTGCAGGTCATTCACTAGGTCCCTCCGTGTGGCTCTGGGATTTTTGCTCACCGTTCTTGTGATCATTTTGACCCCACGGGGTGAGATCTTGCATGGAGCCCCAGATCGAGGGAGATTATCAGTGGTCTTGTATGTCTTCCATTTCCTAATAATTGCTCCCACAGTTGATTTCTTCAAACCAAGCTGCTTACCTATTGCAGATTCAGTCTTCCCAGCCTGGTGCAGGTCTACAATTTTGTTTCTGGTGTCCTTTGACAGCTCTTTGGTCTTGGCCATAGTGGAGTTTGGAGTGTGACTGTTTGAGGTTGTGGACAGGTGTCTTTTATACTGATAACAAGTTCAAACAGGTGCCATTAATACAGGTAACGAGTGGAGGACAGAGGAGCCTCTTAAAGAAGAAGTTACAGGTCTGTGAGAGCCAGAAATCTTGCTTGTTTGTAGGTGACCAAATACTTATTTTCCACCATAATTTCCAAATAAATTCATAAAAAATCCTACAAAGTGATTTTCTGGATTTTTTTCCTCAATTTGTCTGTCATAGTTGACATGTACCTATGATGAAAATTACAGGCCTCTCTCATCTTTTTAAGTGGGAGAACTTGCACAATTGGTGGCTGACTAAATACTTTTTTCCCCCACTGTAGGTTATAGGTTGAGAGCTTTTGTGAAGAGCATGGTTAGAAAGATATGGCATATAGAAGCAAACCGGATGGACATCATGAAAATGATCGGAGAGGTTGAGGGTAGAGGAAGGTAGAGGAAACGAAAGTATTCACCCCCTTGGCATTTTTCCTATTTTGTTGCCTTGCAACCTGGAATTAAAATGGATTTTTGGGGGATTTGTATCATTTGATTTACATAACATGCCTACCACTTTGAAGATGCTAAATACATTTTTGGTGAAACAAACAAGAAATAAGACAGAAAAACTGAAAAGCTTGGCACATCTAGCCACTGGGATTTTTGCCCATTCTTCAAGGCAAAACTGCTCCAGCTCCTTCAAGTTGGATGGGTTCCGCTGGTGTACAGCAATCTTAAAGTCATACCACAGATTCTCAATTGGATTGAGTTCTGGGCTTTGACTATGCCATTCCAAGACATTTAAATGTTTCCCCTTAAACCACTCAAGTATTGCTTTAGCAGTATGCTTAGGGTCATTGTCCTGCTGGAAGGTGAACCTCCGTCCCAGTCTCAAATCTCTGGAAGACTGAAACAGGTTTCCCTAAAGAATTTCCCTGTATTTATGCCATCCATCATTCCTTCAATTCTGACCAGTTTCCCAGTCCCTGCCGATGAAAAACATCCCCACAGCATGATGCTGCCACCACCATGCTTCACTGTGGGGATGGTGTTCTCGGGGTGATGAGAGGTGTTGGGTTTGCGCCAGACATAGCGTTTTCCTCGATGGCCAAAAAGCTCAATTTTAGTCTCATCTGACCAGAGTACCTTTTCCATATGTTTGGGGAGTCTCTCACATGCCTTTTGGCGAACACCAAACGTGTTTGCTTATTTTTTCCTTTAAGCAATGGCTTTTTTCTGGCCACTCTTCCGTAAAGCCCAGCTCTGTGGAGCTTAAAGTGGTCCTATGTACAGATACTCCAATCTCCGCTGTGGAGCTTTGCAGCTCCTTCAAGGTTATCTTTGGTCTCTTTGTGCCTCTGATTAATGCTCTCCTTGCCTGGTCCGGGAGTTTTGGTGGGCGGCCCTCTCTTGGCTGGTTTGTTGTGGTGCCATATTCTTTCCATTTTTTAATAATGGATTTAATGGTGCTCCGTGGGTTTTTTATAACCCATCCCTGATCTGTACTCCTCCACAACTTTGTCCCTGACCTGTTTGGAGAGCTCCTTGGTCTTCATGGTGCCGCTTGCTTGGTGGTGCCCCTTGCTTAGTGGTGTTGCAAACTCTGGGGCCTTTCAGAACAGGTGTTTATATACAGTGAGGGAAAAAAGTATTTGATCCCCTGCTGATTTTGTACGTTTGCCCACTGACAATGAAATGATCAGTCTATAATTTTATTGGTAGGTTTTTTCGAACAGTGAGAGACAGAATAACAACAAAAAAATCCAGAGAAACGCATGTCAAAAATGTTATAAATTGATTCGCATTTTAATGAGGGAAATAAGTATTTGACCCCCTCTCAATCAGAAAGATTTCTGGCTCCCAGGTGTCTTTTATACAGGTAACGAGCTGAGATTAGGAGCACACTCTTAAAGGGAGTGCTCCTAATCTCAGCTTGTTACCAATATAAAAGACACCTGTCCACAGAAGCAATCAATCAATCAGATTCCAAACTCTCCACCATGGCCAAGACCAAAGAGCTCTCCAAGAATGTCAGGGACAAGATTGTAGAGCTACACAAGGCTGGAATGGGCTACAAGACCATCGGCAAGCAGCTTGGTGAGAATGTGACAACAGTTGGTGCGATGGAAGAAACACAAAAGCACTGTCAATCTCCCTCGGCCTGGGGCTCCATGCAAGATCTCACCTTGTGGAGTTGCAATGATCATGAGAATGGTGAGGAATCAGCCCAGAACTACACAGGAGGATCTTGTCAATGATCTCAAGGCAGCTGGGACCATAGTCACCAAGAAAACAATTGGTAACACACTACGCCGTGAAGGACTGAAATCCTGCAGCGCCCGCAAGGTCCCCCTGCTCAAGAAAGCACATATACAGGCCCATCTGAAGTTTGCCAATGAACATCTGAATGATTCAGAGGAGAACTGGTTGAAAGTGTTGTGGTCAGATGAGACCAAAGTCAAGCTCTTTGGCATCAACTCAACTCGCCGTGTTTGGAGGAGGAGGAATGCTGCCTATGACCCCAAGAACACCATCCCCACCGTCAAACATGGAGGTGGAAACATTATGCTTTGGGGGTGTTTTTCTGCTAAGGGGAAAGGATAACTTCACCGCATTAAAGGGACGATGGACGGGGCCATATACCGTCAAATCTTGGGTGAGAACCTCCTTCCCTCAGCCAGGGCATTGAAAATGGGTCCTGGATGGGTATTCCAGCATGACAATGACCCAAAACACACGGCCAAGGCATCAATTAGTGGCTCAAGAAGAAGCACATTAAGGTCCTGGAGTGGCCTAGCCAGTCTCCAGACCTTAATCCCATAGAAAATATGTGAGGGAGCTGAAGGTTCGAGTTGGCAAACGTCAGCCTCGAAACCTTAATGACTTGGAGAAGATCTGCAAAGAGGAGTGGGACAAAATTCCTCCTGAGATGTGTGCAAACCTGGTGGCCAACTACAAGAAACGTCTGACCTCTGTGATTGCCAACAAGGGTTTTGCCACCAAGTACTAAGTCATGTTTTGCAGAGGGGTCAAATGCTTATTTCCCTCATTAAAATGTAAATCAATTTATAACATTTTTGACATGCGTTTTTCTGGATTTTTTTGTTGTTTTTCTGTCTCTCACTGTTCAAATAAACCTACCATTAAAATTATAGACTGATCATGTCTTTATCAGTGGGCAAATATACAAAATCAGCAGGGGATCAAATACTTTTTTCCCTCACTGTATGTATGTATGTATGTATGTATATATGTATATGTATATGTATGTATGTGTGTATATATATGTGTGTGTATATACAGTGGGGGAAAAAAGTATTTAGTCAGCCACCAATTGTGCAAGTTCTCCCACTTAAAAAGATGAGAGAGGCCTGTAATTTTCATCATAGGTACACGTCAACTATGACAGACAAATTGAGAAAAAAAAATCCAGAAGATCACATTGTAGGATTTTTTATGAATTTATTTGCAGACACCTGTCCACAACCTAAAACAGTCACACTCCAAACTCCACTACGGCCAAGACCAAAGAGCTGTCAAAGGACACCAGAAACAAAATTGTAGACCTGCACCAGGCTGGGAAGACTGAATCTGCAATAGGTAAGCAGCTTGGTTTGAAGAAATCAACTGTGGGAGCAATTATTAGGAAATGGAAGACATACAAGACCACTGATAATCTCCCTCGATCTGGGGCTCCACGCAAGATCTCACCCCGTGGGGTCAAAATGATCACAAGAACGGTGAGCAAAAATCCCAGAACCACACGGGGGGACCTAGTGAATGACCTGCAGAGAGCTGGGACCAAATTAACAAAGCCTACCATCAGTAACACACTACGCCGCCAGGGACTCAAATCCTGCAGTGCCAGACGTGTCCCCCTGCATAAGCCAGTACATGTCCAGGCCCGTCTGAAGTTTGCTAGAGTGCATTTGGATGATCCAGAAGAGGATTGGGAGAATGTCATATGGTCAGATGAAACCAAAATAGAACTTCTTGGTAAAAACTCAACTCGTCATGTTTGGAGGACAAAGAATGCTGAGTTGCATCCAAAGAACACCATACCTACTGTGAAGCATGGGGGTGGAAACATCATGCTTTGTGGCTGTTTTTCTGCAAAGGGACCAGGACGACTGATCCGTGTAAAGGAAAGAATGAATGGGGCCTTGTATTGTGAGATTTTGAGTGAAAACCTCCTTCCATCAGCAAGGGCATTGAAGATGAAACGTGGCTGAGTCTTTCAGCATGACAATGATCCCAAACACACCGCCCGGGCAACGAAGGAGTGGCTTCGTAAGAAGCATTTCAAGGTCCTGGAGTAGCCTAGCCAGTCTCCAGATCTCAACCCCATAGAAAATCTTTGGAGGGAGTTGAAAGTCTGTGTTGCCCAGTGACAGCCCCAAAACATCACTGCTCTAGAGGAGATCTGCATGGAGGAATGGGCCAAAATACCTGCAACAGTGTGTGAAAACCTTGTGAAGACTTACAGAAAACGTTTGACCTGTGTCATTGCCAACAAAGGGTATATAACAAAGTATTGAGAAACTTTTGTTATTGCCAAATACTTATTTTCCACCATCATTTGCAAATAAATTCATGTGTGATTTTCTGGATTTTTATTTCTCATTTTGTCTGTCATAGTTGCGTGTACCTATGATGAAAATTACAGGCCTCTCTCATCTTTTTAAGTGGGAGAACTTGCACAATTGGTGGCTTACTAAATAATTTTTTCCCCCACTGCGCCTCCTGAGTGGCGCAGTGGTCTAAGGCACTGCATCGCAGTGCTAACTGTGCCACTAGAGATCCTGGTTCGAATCCAGGCTCTGTCGCCGCGGGCCGCGACCGGGAGACTCATGGGCGGCGCACAATTGGCCCAGCGTCGTCCAGGGTAGGGGAGGGAATGGCCGGCAGGGATGTAGCTCAGTTGATAGAGCATGGCGTTTGCAACGCCAGGGTTGTGGGTTCGATTCCCACGGGGGGCCAGTATAAAAAAAATATGTATTCACTAACTGTAAGTCGCTCTGGATAAGAGCGTCTGCTAAATGACTAAAATGTAAATGTAAATGTATATAGATATATATAGATATATAGATATATATAGATATATATATGCAGGGAATAAATCAAATTGGGGATTGGAAGTCATGCAGACAATTACATTGATGTAAGTTACAATCTATCTGCAATATCAAAGTTGATCTACCCCTTAAAAAAAAATAAACCCTGTTATAGAGGGTGCAAACATATCCACCCCAGGTAGAGAGGTAACTCCCATTGACACCTAACAACCAGGCCAATCTGACCCATACTGACCTGGACCTCCCCAGACCAACTAGTCTGTGACTGCTCACTGCTCCCTCTAGTCTGGCCAGGACTCACACACTCACTTACATCTGCAGTTATAATTCAATAATTTGTGTTTGTGCATGGTGACAATGTTGACTAATGACCGCCCTGGAGTCAAATGCCCCCCCCGCCCTTGCCTCCCCCCTCTGTTTCCTGCCTAGCATGCTGTGCAGCCCTGCGCCTGTCTGTGCTCAGGAGTAGTGTGTGCAGCTGAGTTGGTTAAATGAGAGAGCTGTCAGGGGAGTGGTGAATGGTTATGTTTTTGGTTTAAATGTGCGTTATATTGAATAATATTAACCATATTCAACTCCTCCTGGTTTGTAGTCACTGGGTGGAAGAGCTGCTGTGTTTTCTCAGTAGTGGTTGTAGTATAAGGAACTGTGCAGCACACTTTTATGTCCAAGCAACATACTTATACACATACACTCACATACAGTGCATTGGGAAAGTATTCAGACCCCTTTACTTTTTCCACATTTTGTTACGTTACAGCCTTATTCTAAAATGGATTTAAATCATTTTTTTCCTCATCAATCTACACACACTACTCCACAATGAAAAAGCAAAAACAGGATTTTATAAATTTTAGCAAATGAATTACAAATAAAAAATGGAAATACCTTATTTAAATAAGTATTCAGTTGTTTAAATAAGTATTCCTTTGTATGAGACTCGAAATTGAGCTCCGGTGCATCCTGTTTCCATTGATCATCCTTGAGATGTTTCTACAACTTGATTGGAGTCCACCTGTCGTAAATTCAATTGATTGGACATGATTTGGAAAGGCACACACCTGTCTATATAAGGTCCTACAGTTGACAGTGCATGTTAGAGGAAAAACCAAGCCATGAGGTAGAAGGAATTGTCCGTAGAGCTTGAGGACAGGATTATGTCGAGGCAGAGATCTGGGTGAGGTACCAAAACATTTCTGCAGCATTGAAGGTCCCCAAGAACACAGTGGGCTCCAACATTCTTAAATGGAAGAAGTTTGGAACCACCAAGACTCTTCCTAGAGCTGGCCGCCCGGCCAAACTGAGCAATCGGGGGAGAAGGGCCCTGGTCAGGGAAGTGACCAAGAATGCGATGGTCTCTCTGACAGAGCTCCAGAGTTCCTCTGTGGAGATGGGAGAACCTTCCAGAAGAACAACCATCTCTGCAGCACTCCACCAATCAGGCCTTTATGGTAGAGTGGCCAGACGGAAGCCACTTCTCAGTAAAAGGCACATGACAGCCCGCTTGGAGTTTGCCAAAAGGCACCTAAAGGACTCTCAGACCATGAGAAACAAGATTCTCTGATCTGATGAAACCAACATTGAATTCTTTGGCCTGAATGCCAAGCCTCACGTCTGGAGGAAACCTAGCACCATCCCTACGGTGAAGCATGGTGGTGGCAGCATCAGGCTGTGGGGATGTGTTTCAGCGGCAGGGACTGGGAGACTAGTCAGGATCAAGGGAAAGATGAACAGTGCAAAGTACAGAGAGATCCTTGCTGAAAACCTGCTCCAGAGTGCTCAGGACCTCAGGCTGGGGCAAGGTTCACCTTCCAACAGGACAACAACCCTAAGCACACAGTCAAGACAACGCAGGAGTGGCTTCGAGACAAGCCTCTTAATGTCCTTGAGTGGCCCAGCCAGAGCCCGGACTTGAACCAGATCGAACATCTCAGGAGAGACCTGAAAATAGCTGTGCAGCGACGCTCCCCATCCAACTTAACAGAGCTTGAGAGGATCTGCAGAGAAGAATGGGAGAAACTCCCCAAATACAGATGTGCCAAGCTTGTAGCGTCATACCCAAGAAGACTCAAGGCTGTAATCGCTGCCAAAGGTGCTTCAAGAAAGTACTGAGTAAAGGGTCTGAATACTTATGTAAATGTGATATTTCCAGGTTTTTTTTTTATATAAATTTGCAAAAATGTCTAAAAACCTGTTTTTGCTTCGTCATTATGGGGTATTGTGTGTAGATTGATGAGATGTTTTTTTTTTTTCAATACATTTTAGAATAAGGCTGTAATGTAACAAAATGTGGTCTTAATCATTTCTGAATGCACAATATACAAACACACACACACACACACACACACATACTTGCCTAGTTTTTGCTTTGTAATTTGCTTTGTCATACTTGCCAAGACTTCCCTGGTTAAATAAAGGTTAAATTAAAAAAAATACATAGAAAGTATTCACAGCCCTTGACTTTTTCCACATTTTGTTGTGTTAAAGCTTGAATTAAAAATTATTTTTGTCAACTTATCCTCTGCAGCGGAGGTAAATCTTGTTCTTTCATTCCTGTGGCGATCCTAATGAGAGCCCATTTCATCATAGCGCTTGATGGTTTTTGCGACTGCACTTGAAGAAACTTTAAAAGTTCTTGAAATGTTCTGTATTGACTGACCTTCCTGTCTTAAAGTAAAGCTGTTTGCTTATTTGAGCTGTTCTTGCCAAATTGGGCTATCTTCTGTATACCCCCCCTACCTTGTCACAACACAACTGATTGGCTCAAACGCATTAAATTGGAAAGAAATTCCACAAATTAACTTTTAAGAAGGCACACCTGTTAATTGAAATGCATTCCAGGTGACTACCTCATGAAGCTGGTTGAGAGAATGCCAAGAGTGTGCAAAGCTGTCATCAAGGCAAAGGGTGGCTGTTTGAAGAATCTCAAATATAAAATATATTTTGATTTGTTTAACACTTTTTTGGTTACTACATGATTCCATATGTGTTATTTCATAGTTTTGATGTCTTCACTATTATTCTACAATGCAAAAAATAGTAAAAATAAAGAAAAACCCTTGATTCAGTAGGTGTGTTGAAACTTTTGACTGGTAGTGTATATATTATATGTATTTATTTTGTTGTTGCTTCTCTGTAATAGTACTAGCCACCTAGCAATTTTATGAAGTTGGCTTTAGCTAGTCCAGATAGGTTCCCAATCTCCCAACCTCATAACTAGCTACCAATAAGCCATTTAATAATAATAATAATAATAATAATAATATGCCATTTAGCAGACGCTTTTATCCAAAGCGACTTACAGTCATGTGTGCATACATTTTTGTGTATGGGTGTTCCCGGGGATCGAACCCACTACCCTGGCGTTACAAGCGCCGTGCTCTACCAGCCGTGCTCAGGCTATCAATCAAGTTAAAGTAGCTAGCTTGTCTAACTATCTTAGCTGGCATGCCTGCTGGCTAGGTTGGTAGCAAGCAACAACTAAAGGTACTTTATATGACTCGCATTCCTTTAAATCTTTTACCCAGATTTTAGCAGAGAAGAATATTTAGTTTATTTAAAAAAATAACCACCAGTCAGGAGGATACAGACAGCTTAAGAGGTATGCCCGAAAAATATACATATTTTTGACATAGAATGAAGCATAATGATTATGGCTCTTGATTGCAGGTTAAAAGCTGTTTCAGGTCTTTTGAAAAATGCAAAATTCTCCAACTTCCAGACCACCCCCTAGCCTTCCTCAGGTACTTTGTGCCGCCTCAGATTTTTGGGGTGCATGATGCCCCTGTACACACACACACACACACACACATACACACATGCACACACAGACATATACGCACACGTACTCACTCACTTATAGGGGGTACCAGCAATCATTTCATTTAGCAT